>NW_020257641.1:4866282-5038782 GCF_003255815.1 Theropithecus gelada | reverse complement strand
TTCAATAGGGAATCTTTTGTAGAGAGGATCAAATATTTAAGACAGGGCATTTTTCCCCTTTAGAGCAGGGCTAAGCAGAGGATAAAGACGTGCTATCTTCCTCATCCGTATGCAAGGAGGAGAGTTTGGATCCACATTCTTGTAAACCTGGAGGAGTCAGATAACGAGCATTTCTCAATCCAGTGGCTCAAATTTCAACCAAATATAACTTTTCTATCTTGTAAGACAGATGTGGCAATCCAGAAATATTATGATGAGAATGTAGGGAAAGGAGAAAGCATAGTTTGCAGTTACATGGCAATGAAAGGATATCAAACTGTGCACCATAATACCATGAGTTAGGAGTCCAATGGGACAAGCATGTTTTTCCTGGGAGGACAGATGTGTGACACTAATACTCCTGTGACTGAAGAAAGCCAGCATGGGCCCTAATGTTACAGAAGGAAACACAGACATAAAAGTCTAATGTAAACATTCTTGTGCCCAGACTGAAGTGAAGACAGAAAGGTTACCATTGACAATATGGATATAAAAATATCAATCTGCAGTATAATTATAAATAAAACGGTTGTTAACTTTTACAACGCCTATATATATTTATGTAATGTCAAAGCTTACACATCACCAATCTTTATATCAACTTTTATATTGGCATTCTGAGAAAAACACCGTATTTCCTGGGGTTTTTTGTAAAATAACAGAGAGGCTATGGCCATAAACATTCTTCAAAATCATAGCTCTCATCTCTGCGTGTGTAAATGGTGTGTGTGCTGTGTACACAGACATGCTACTGAAAACATAAATAACTCACCAGAGAGTCCAGAAATGGCCAGAGCAGCATTGTCAAATTGACCTTTAGCAGAAACAGCATGAAAATATTACCACTGCATCCAAACGCTGCACCCACCCTGAATCTGGGAATGCAGGAAAGAATACAATGCTCTGACTACTTTCTATATGACAGTCTGGCCCAAAGAGTGCCTGGTCCAGCCTTAGGGAGACTGAGTTTGAGTCTATAGTTGCCAGTAGCCGGCTCAGTGATTTTTAAGCAAATCGAGCATCATTTTATGTCTCCAGGTCTTTGCCCATAACAGAGACCTTCAAGTGTATGTATGAAGCCAGACCCAAAATCATGTGAAAGACTTTTTGAGATCCCAACCAGAAACCATTAAACGCATTACATTGAGGGCTATTCCACTCATAAAGGTAACATGAGAAAGTGGTTCACTGACTCCAAGGATAAAATTGTCACTATCATTTGCAGACCTCATTGGTTGCTACTGTCCTACAGGGCAACACCTGCTGGGGGAACAGCCTTGGCTGTACAGGCACTGGGGCTGGATTCAAACTCTGACCCCATCACTTATCAGCTGTGTGACTATAGGCAAGTAACTTAACCTCTTTGAGATGTCATTGCATCAGCTACAACATGAGAACAGCAGTATCCACCTAATGGTTGTATTGTGAGAATTAAAAAGCCACAGCTAGCGTGGTGAAGGCTGTGTAGTAGACAATAGATGAAGGATTTTCCTTCTTTTTTCCTACCTGAGTTCATTTACAAGTTGCACAGGAAAACGGCCTCATAATATCTGCCCAACACATCAGCCAGGCTTGCCACGAGGATCTGATGAGACAGTGGATGTGAAGACACTTCGAATATCTCATTTATCCCATGTGTGTTCACTGAGTGTGTATATATGAGAGATGCTGTTGTAGGTGCCAATAAATGTGTTATTTAGACCTAATAATCACCGCCATGCTACATGGATGGGAGGGAGGGGACTTTGCCCTCAACTCACAATCTTATCCATAAAGAAGACAGTTTCTGGCCCCTCTTCCCATGTGAGGAAGCACCATCTCTCCTCACCTCAGTTTGCTCTTCTCCATTGGAAGAGTAATCATAAAGACATGGGTCTTTTCCCGAACTTACTCCTTGTTGGGCATTTGTCCAAAGGCTTCACACACAGTTACTGATTTAGTTCTCACAGCACCTTCAGCAGATGTCATTATTATTATTCCCATTTCACAGATGAGGAAATCAAGGTTGAATTCCATCATGTCACCTGACAGCAAAAGATGTGTGACCAGTAAGTGGCCAAGCCAGAGAGACATGGGAGGAGAGAGGCAGCTGTGTTTGCTCTGCAGACCCCAAGGACACTAATCCAACCAGCCTATGGGCAAGAAGAGCAGACAAAAGGAAGGGGTAGTCCACCTCGTCTCCCAGTTGCAGGCCCAGGGGAAGAGCAGGGTGACGGTCAGGTGCACATCTAGAAGACAAGCCCAGGTGCATGCATACCTGGCAGCAGGAAGCACAAGAAGGGCCACTCTGAGGTTAAATGTGGAGGGTGAGACAGGAACCTGCCTTGAGGGTTCTGCAATTCTGCCTCTGGGTGCCTGGCGTGGTTCACAGAGAGTCTGGACTCCACAACCAGATTAGCACTGGCTGTTAGACAACACCGCCTACTGGTTAAACTCACAGTCTCTGCCTGCATCCAAATCCCAGCTCGGTCCCGCCCCATTTACTGAAAGGCCAGATTCAGATGGGCTGTGGGAGCTACACTTTGCTCAACCCTAGACTACGTTCTCCAATCTAGGGTTGCCCTGCTTTGCTTTATGGTTTCTGGAACTTGCCTTTTAACTGTGTAACACCCTAAACCTCTAACAGTAAACTGGGGGCCTAAAAGAAATGTCACTGGGTTTTATTATAATTGTTCACAGGCCCAGGGATTCTCAAAGGGCGATCTTCGAACCAGTGGGATTAGTATGGCTTAGAAAATTATCTGGCCCAATTCCAGAGCTACTGAGTCAGGAACCCTGGGCCTGGGGCCCAGCAATCTGTGTATAAACAACCCCTCCAGATGATACTGATACACGCTTAAGTTTGAGACCTAATCACAGGCATCATCGGTCAATCAATCAATTCTACCAGCCCTACTAGGTACAAAAAACAAAGGCTTAACACACTTTTCAGGGTGGAGCCTGCTGTAAGATGACCCCCTACCCTCACCTCAACACATAAATACACCCATTTCCTTACACGGGAACCATATGGATTTTGCTAATACAAACATAGCAACTAGTCAGCTCAAAAAGTTTCCATGAGAAAAAGTCCCAGTGGTGTTTTCCCATGACTTGGGATTGCTCCATTTCTAACAAAAACATCATTTTTAGAAGAGAAAATACAAGCAGAAAGCATTGCAGCTACAATAAAGGATTGTCACATATTGTGCTTCTTCACCTCTTTCCACCCGCCAGTCTTATGCTAAGCGTGGGTGCACACACGTGAGCACACACATGCACACCTGTAACACTCTGCTGGGACAAGACCCCAAACCTATCAGTTCGGGTAAACCCTGCAGCCACGAGATTCCAGTGAAAAAGGGACTTCATGCTGAAGTCAGGCCCTGGGGCAGTGCCCCCTTGCACACAGGCTTTCTGACCCTCAGCCTTCAGGGTTTCCCTCTTCTCGGGGCAGTATCTTCAGCTGTCTTCTTTCGAATGGGACCAAGAAACTTGGCCTATTTTCTCCTTTTGGTCTTTGTCACTGCCTCCATTCACTCTGCGCCTGGGGTTGTCGTCCCCCAGGTATGCAGAGATCAGCCTGTAGGTCTCCTCCTGGTTCTCTGCTATTCCCAAAAACAAAGCAGAGCGCTAAATATGAAGAGAAGACAGATCACAAAAGTCACCAACAGAGAGCTGGGGACTTGGGACTTCTGCCTTTTGGTTCTAGTCCTGAGAGATGATCCCACTAATCCTCTCCTTCTTTGACCCCCTCCTTCATGAGGGTCTATGTTCACCTCTTCTTAGTAACCACAGTCTCAGCTTAAGGTAAGGACAGTGTTACAGTAGGCTGGAATTTAATAGATGTTAGCTGACATAGTCCTTGTGACAACACTGTGAGACAGATATTGTTACTCTTGTTTAACAGATGAGAAAACTGAGGCAAAAATTGAGGGAAAAGGACTTCCCTCATTCTCTATGCTGCCCTCCTGCCTTTTCCTAGCTGAAGACACATGTCAGAGCCGGGGGAGCTCTTGTTTCAAATCTACCTCTAGGTCAGCCCCAGCCTGGGTGACATCGGTACCCCGAAACTCCCTCCAAGAAGGCTCACAGTAGAGCCACTGCTCAGTAGGGTCATGGCAATGGCCCCTGTCAGGAGGCAGCCAAGGCTGCTGAGCCTGGCCCTCCTGGCTCGGTTCCGCACCCCCTTGTTAAATAACTCTGAAGAATTATGTTCAGTCACTGAATCTCCTTGTTCCGCCAGCTGCTCATCTGAAATATAGAGACAAAAATGCCTTTCTATCCACCTTACAGTGCAGGCATAAGCCTCAAATAGAAAAGGTGGATGGGAAAGATTGAAAGGATAATGCAAAGAGCATTACATTAAAAGCTTCAAAAGAGATGTTGACCTACAGTAGATACCAGATCCAAAATCAAGGTGTGGTAGAGTCTTCAGTGTGAAAACTTCAAACTTGATGATGAAACTAGTTAAATGACCAGTTGTCGATGAAGATATGAAAGAACCAATGAGTGCACATTAAGGGATTTCTTTGTGAATGAATAGTCCTTTAGATATGGTCACTGGGAGCTGGGAGTCCCATCCCACCCACACAGAGGAGGGATGGACAGGAGTTGCCCTCTATTTCCAACAGGGGAGAGGCTTTGACGTATGCTCCTTATGATGGAGAACACCACAAATTCGACCTGACGTGGCCCCGGAAAGCCAAAACTGACTGTGGCGCAGAGTTCAGCCCTGTGTCTGGGAATGAAGCCTGTGAGCCAGAGTTGAATCACGATAGAAATATTGACCCAGGGTTGTCCCAGAATGGATCCTGCCAAGGAGGGGCCTAGCATGGAGACACAGAAGCCTGGACAGGCAGAGGCAGAGGCTGAGAAGAGACAGACTGGGAGTATCCTCTTGAAAGAGAAGCATTTCCCATGGAAGGGGAGCCCAGGGAAACCACCAGTGAACTCATAAAAGTGTCCATAAGAGATAGTCTGCCTGGCTGAGAGAGGGCAGAGCCATCTCCCTGTGGCATTAGTGGACTATGGATTTCCTCATCCCCCATCCCTCACCTCCGCCCCTGCTTCTATGTTGGTGGGATCAGACACAGAAGCCAGGGAGTGGATGAGGACGTGAGCTAGGGACAGAGAGACACTGGCCATACCCACTCCCAGAAAACAAATGTTTCACCTGCCACCAGCCCCAGCTAAGTGGAGGGAAGACCTCACCCTTGAATGAGGAGGGGAGCACTCATCCCTACACTGGACTGGACACTCTATCTAATCGAGGCACGTTTTGTGACTTAAAGTGAGTAAGAGCCTGGTATCACCTAAGGGACCACAGAAGCCATGAGACCCACCCAATTTCCATCTCCACTTAGCAGATTGAAAGGAATTGTGAGAGAGAAAAATAAAGTTGCTTTCACTATTACACCCCATTATTTCTGCTCACTTCAAATGCCAGCTACAAGGTGCTGTTTTTTTACCCTAACAGATGCCACCACCATTTACACAGGAATCCGAGCCAGAAACCTCGGTGGCCCTTCACTCCTGTCCACTCCCCTCCCCGGTCAGCCCTTCACCATGAATACCTCCCTGAACCATCACTTCTCAATCTCACAGACCTCCATCATCTTCCATCTGCCTGCAAGATGAACCGCCTCCTAATTCAGCCTCCCTGACTCTCAGCTTTCCCTATTCCATCCACTCTCCTTATTGCAGTCAAAGCGATGTTTCTGAAATGCAAAGCCGACACCTTTATTATGTTGAAAACCCTTCCGTGGACCCCAACTGCCTTCAGAATAGAGTCCAACCTTTTAACTAGGTTTTTCAGAACCTGGGCCTGCCTCCCTCCCACCCTCCGCTTCCCTCGCTCCTCTTGGTCCCACCCACTCTGAGCTAGGTACCCCTTCAGTGCTGCACCAAAGGCACCACTTTCTCTTGGTGTTTGCTCCTACTGCACTCAGAGGCCAAACTCCGGAGCTGCTAACTGATGTACTGAGGTGGGCTGTGAGACAATCCAGGTGCGCCTGGCTTTCTAACCTCTCAAGTCCTAACCTCCGATTTGCCATTAGAGCACCAACCATTATTGGGGCAGCACACCAGTGTAAGCCAGAAGAGTCTGGTTGAAGCCACACCCTTTAAGGGGAGTGGGGCAGGGCTTTTGCATGACTATTCAGATCTCAGTCCAAGTATCACCTCTTCCAGGAAGCCTGCCTTGACTTCCCAACACTGGGCTAAGTTGTCCTCCACATAGCTCCGTAACACAGTCACACTACTGCCTTGCTTATCCCACTGTTTACCTGGTTGCAAGTTCTTTGAGGGCAGGGCTGTGTCCTGTTCACAACAAGAGCTCAACCTTCCAACGCTTCATCTATATAACAGGATAGTGAAAGTTTATCCCTCAGGGTGTTAATATTATAAAATGAGAAAATTAATGGAAAGCACATAGCATGGTATCTGGTGTATAGGTAAACACTTAATGAATGTTATTTTTTATTATTGCTCAACACGTTGTATAAACTAGTCAATGGAAAGATTGATATCATTATTACAATGTGGCATATATGTGCCCCCAGGAACAGCCTGTGGGCAAAGACAGGCTACTGACTAAATGACTTGTCAAGGTCTTTTCTATCCCGATAACTTTCTAATTTTGAGGCCCATGAATTACCCAAACACCATCAAAACTGGAAAACTTACCTCCATCAAGTGGTTGTCGGAAACCTCCATCAAGTGGTTGTCGGAAACCTCCGAGATTGGTAAGAGATGGGAAGTGCTGGTGGTAAAACTACATTTCTAATTAGCTAGAAAAAGTCATCTCGTGTGTGCGTGTAAAACGATCTTCAGATAAACGCTCCTGTTATCTCTCCCTCACAGGGCCTGGGTGGCCAGTCAGGTGCTGATTTGCTTCTGCATTTCAACAGAATCTGTTTTGTAAATTTGTTAAATTCTTCAGAATGAAACTACTTCCTGGTGGAAACTCATTTTCTGCCCCCTTTCCTGCCTCGCTTCTGGTTTTCCTCCTCTGGCATGACTTGCTGACTCCGTGGGCGGTGACCGTCACTCTCCAGCATGTTCTCTCCCTCCCCGGGAACTGGGCTTCCCAATCCCCTCGACGACGGTGTGGGTGGAAGACAGATGGCTTCAGTGGTTCTGATAACAGTGGCAGGAAAAAACGGTCAGGGTTTTTTGGAGGACAAGAGAGGAGTTACAAGACGAGCACCAGCTCAGGTTACTGGGTCTCACTGGTGCAGAAAGTGAGCCTGAGTCAGGGCGATTGGGGCGGGAAGAGCATCATTTTCTTTTTCTTTTATTTTTTGAGATGGAGTCTCACTGTCACCCAGGATGGAGTGCAGTGGCACCATCTCAGCTTAGTGCAACCTCCAGCTCCCAGGTTCAAGCAGTTCACCTGCCTCAGCCTCCCTAGTAACTGGGATTACTGGTATGTGCCACCATGCCCAGCTATTTTTTTTTCGTATGTTTTTAATAGAGACAGGGTTTCACCATGTCTGCCAGGCTGGTCTCAAACTCCTGACCTCAGGTGATCCACCCACCTCGGCCTCCCAAAGTGCTGGGATTACAGGCACGAGCCGTCTGGCTGGAAGAGTATCATTTTCCGATCTAACTCCCAGCATCCCAGGACAGGTGGCAGATGGTGTATACTGGAGCATAAATTGAAGCCCCAACTCCAGGGGAGAGTAAATGCAGGAAACACCAAATAATACCTGGCATTTAATCAGCCAGGGCTGGGTGTAGCACTGGGTCCCTTCACAAGGGTTATTTCTTTTAATGCTCATGACAACCCTACAAGATCAGGGTTATCATTACCCTCATTTTACGGATGAGGAAACTGCAGCTGAAAAGAATAGCATTCCCATCTTCTTCCGTCAGAGCACCAGGCATGTGGGCCCCAAAGGAGAGACAGCTCAAAGCAAAAGTACATCCCCCAAAAGCTTCAAAATCACCGTGACTAATACAGTTACGATTAATTCTCAAAGAAAATGTTGACTGCTTAGGGCATTCCTTACTTTTGAAAGTAATATTTATGACAATGTTCATGTCTTCAAATCCCGTCAGAGACCAAATTTACCCATGCAATGGTGCCGGACCCATAAGATAATCCAGGCGTTCTTTGTTTTCTAACCGCTAAAGCCCTAACCTCCAATCTTCCATTACTGAACAAACCAATACTCTTGTACTGAAAGAAGCCAGAACAGCCTGGCTAATGCCATCCCCTGTAAGAAGGTTGGACAGACTGCTCCCATGGCTCAACCCTCTCTTAACACCTGAACCCAGAGAAGCCCCAACCGAAAGTCTTCATTCTATGGTTTGAATTGAGCGCTCTGTGTCATGAACCTATCTGGGGCTCCCTGCCTCTTCGCAGTGAAAACAAAGAAGAGTTTTAAATATTTTTTAGCAGAAAGACACCCCTTTCTGATTGGGATTTGAGCTGCAAAGACACGGCAACCAAACAGAAACAGGATTATACCTGAGGAGGATCTTGGAGTAATCACCAAAATCCACTTCTCCTCTCCCTTTAGGCAAGAGGAAGGATTTACAGTTAGGCAGCGCCATGCAAACTTGCGAGATGTGAGCTGAAGTGACCCGCGTTGCTTCTAGCCTAAAGCATTTAATCCCTGATGCAAGACGCTCCAGCCTTCTCCTCCTACCCGCAGCATTCTAGCAAGAAGCCCGTGTATCTCAGATGGTGCAGCTATACGATGGTGGAATCTCCAGCAGCCTGGATCCTCAGGAGGCTGTGTGGAACGGGGCCTTCTATCAGACATACTGCACATGCAAAGTGAGAGGTAAATGAAGGTTTATTACACAGAGCCTTGGAGATTTGGGAGTTGCTTGTTATTGTATCACAACCTAGCCCAGCCTGACTGACATTCATGGTGTGAGACCCACTCCCCAGGAGCAGCAGAGCTCAAGGATGCTCCTCTGTGGCCCTTTTATGTTCACTGCCCTTTCTGTAATAAGTCAGAACAGTAGGTGACTCATGTTTATTATGCTTTGGTAAGGGCAGTAGATGGCAAGTTGTACTCAAACATAAGCAGTGAGAGCAAAGAGTAAGCTGTCTACTTTTTCTGTACTCTTCTCCACACAGAGTTAACATTCATCAGGCATTTACTCTGCACTGGGTATGTTAAGACTATTATTTCTCATTTCATAATATCCCTGCAATGAAAGTAAGCATTGTGCATATATCAAAACATCATGTTGTGGCCAGGCGTGGTGGCTCATGCCTGTAATCCCAGCACTTTGGGAGGCCGAGGAGGGTGGATCACCTGAGGTCAGGAGTTCGAGACCAGCCTGGCTGACATGGTGAAACCCCATCTCTACTAAAAATACAAAACATCAGCCTGGTGTGGTGGCAAGTGCCTGTAATCCCAGCTACTCGGGAGGCTGGGGCAGGAGAATCTGTTGAACCTGGGAGGCGTAGAGGTTGCATTGAGCCGAGATCACATCATTGCACTCCAAACTGGGCAACAAGAGTGAAACTCCATCTCAAAAAGAAGGAAGGAAGGAAGGAAGGAAGGAAGGAAGGAAGGAAGGAAGGAAGGAAGGAAGGAAGGAAGGAGAAAGAAAGAGAAAGAAAGAAAGAAAGAAAGAAAGAAAGAAAGAAAGAAAGAAAGAAAGAAAGAAAGAAAGAAAGAAGAAAGAAAGAAGAAAGAAAGACATCATGTTGTATACCATAAATATATACAACGTTTATTGTTCATTTTTAAATTAATTAATTAATTAAAAAATAAAATCCAAAATAAGTATTTTAGTCTCCATTTTACATATTAGGAAACTATGGTTCATGGAGATTGGCTTGTTTAAGGTCACCTAATAGAAATTGGGTTGTAAATTCAGGTGTCTCTGATCCCAAAGGCTGTGGTTTCCCACTATCTGACAATAAACCTGCCTCAGTGTACTCTGAATAAATGATCAGATAGATGATCAGATAGATAGATGACAGATAGATGACAGATAGATAAACAGACGGAATGTTTAACTGACGTGTTGTCTTTTCCATTAATAGTAGAGCCCCAACCCCCAAACAAGTTGGTAATTATGCAGGAAAATGACACACTCGTAAAAAACAAAAGGTCGAAATGAAAGCACATTGACATCTATCTCATTGTTGTAATTTTGAGAACAGGCTCTGCATTTAAATCTCAGGTTTCTGACCACTCATGATCTATGTGACTCTGGGTAAGTTGCTTCGCCTCTCTGTGCCTCCCTTTCTTTAACTGTAAGAAGGTGATTAAAATAGTGCCTGCCTCCTTGGGTTTTCATGAGGACTAAGTGAGCTAGTATAGGTATGGGGCAGGGAAGAAGAGCTGACACACAGCTGCCCTCCAAGACTGTTACCTCTGCGTGAGCTATGAGCAAGTGGGAAGAGGACCTCTGGGGCAAAGAGCAGCATCCTCAGCCCACTATTCCTAGGGACGGTGCCATTCACCTCCTCCTCTTCAGAACCCACGAGAGCCCCTGTTCCTTGGAGAAAGGGTGGTTGATGAGGACATCATCTCATGTATGAAAGGTGGCCCTACATGCCTCACTAACTGAAGTTTACTTACAACATGAGATGATTCTGTACCCAAGGCACAAGGCAAAATCCCAGCTCCTGGGTCATTCTGCATGCAATGAGGGCAGGATACAAGGCAGTGCCCAGGAGCACACACCACTGGGACGTGCTGCACACCCCACTTGGCACTGTGATCCCTCTGACCAGCTGTGTGAAGGCTGAGTGCAAATCCCCCTGGCAATTGCTTTGTTCAACTTCACAGCAGATTTTCCTCAGGATCCTCAATCAAAGACACTTCTTAACCTTGTGTTATTAGCTTCACAGCTGAGAAAAAAATATATATAATGGTACAATGATTATCATAATAATACTTTGAGATCATTATTTATATCATTTGTATTATCTGCTTAACCCAAGAGAACGTGCTGCAGAAGATAAAGGCCTTGCATGAGCGCTGGCACACCCCGCAGCCCTGCTGAGAAGAGCCAGGCTTGTAGTGGTAGGTGGTGTCTAAATGTTACAGACGAGTGAAGAGTCACAAATACAGTCAGACCCTCAAACTGAATGTTTAACAAACATGTCTCTTCCATCGATAGTAGAACCCCAACCCCCAGACAAGCTGGTAATTGTGCAGGAAAACAACACCTGCACCTGTGCAGGAAAAGGTTAACCAATCAAATGCCCAAAGCCAACCAGTGACATTAGTTGAGCAGAACAAGAATCTGAGTGCAGTGGCACAAGGGGCCCCAGTATACTTTCCAGAAACCACAGGAAGGCTTCAGTTCCTGGCTCCACAGTAACTGGAGGCTCTAGGCCCCAGGAGTGCAGGAAATTGTTCTCCTTTGCAATAGAGGGTTTTCCTCATGGTAAGGATGTGATGTATTTGTGGAATGAATGAATGAATGAATGAATGAATGAATGAATGAATGAATGAATGAATGAATGAATGAATGAATGAATGAATGAATGAATGAATGAATGAATGAATGAATGAATGAATGAATGAATGAATGAATGAATGAATGAATGAATGAATGAATGAATGAATGAATGAATGAATGAATGAATGAATGAATGAATGAATGAATGAATGAATGAATGAATGAATGAATGAATGAATGAATGAATGAATGAATGAATGAATGAATGAATGAATGAATGAATGAATGAATGAATGAATGAATGAATGAATGAATGAATGAATGAATGAATGAATGAATGAATGAATGAATGAATGAATGAATGAATGAATGAATGAATGAATGAATGAATGAATGAATAATGCCCTCAGATTGGTGAGTGATCCGACAGAGAGAAGGCTGAGATGATCCAGCTACTGTGCCATTCGTTCCTCCACCTTGTAGCCCACAGAGGAGGTCCATTTCATGACCCTTTAAAATGATTAAAAGACAATTCCCTGGTCCTAATGTGGTTCTTTCAAATTTTATGTGCCATTAATTGCTTTTAAAAAATTATGGCAGGTTTTTTCCTCAGCCTTTCCTTTCCACAGTCTCTTTTTAAAAATGTGTTCAGAGATTGGCCCCCAATTCACTGTCTCAAATTCCCATGCTCTGCTCCCTAGATTCAGTTTCTAGTGAAAAAGAGTATGTCAAATTAGCTGAGGAGAGTGAATCTCTGTGGATTTGAAGATGTACCATGATGCAGCCTGCTGCAGACACAAATTCTATGTAGTCTACTGTTTTATCTTTTAATAATTCATTCAGATTTCACGTTTCAGTTCCTAAAGTACTTGTGCTTGTTTAATATAAAAATAATAGTATATAATACTTAGCAATTAAATTATTGGGTTTCTGCCTATCCCTCACTCCCACCCAAAAATAAATAAAGTCAGTTGAACCTCCAAGAAGACATGTTGTGTCTTCTGTGACCCAAGTTCAACCTCCCAGGCACGTCCTGATGGCCCTCTGTTCTCTGAATTTCCCTACCCAGCCTCATCTCTCATCTCTCCCAGCTTACATAGCACAGTTCGACTGAACCAAGCATCTTACACTTCCCTGAACACACAATTTCAGAGGCTGGCAACCAGAAATACTTCAACAGAGCAGGATAGCACTGCACTGGGCCCTGGGCCTGAAATCAGTAGGTATGTGAAATTCACGTTGGTCTGCAAGCTTCTCTCCATGAGATTAGTGCCATTGGCTGCTTAATGTGCTACTTATATATGAATGGCAGAGACCTAGCAGCTTTCTGTCTTCTGTGAAGAGGAGCAGGGGAGCTTTGGGAGCCTCTGATCTGCTTTCATGGGTCGTCTGCCAGCCAATGCCTCTGGTCCTAATGTAAATCTTTGTTGGCATCATCTTCAAGCCTGCAATTCATCCTGATCCTTAAACTTCCATCTGTCAGTGCAATGCAAAACTAAACATTTTGCTTTATCATTCATGTTTTCCATCACAAAAGCAATACATGACATTTAGAAAATACAAAAAAGTAGGACAATCACCCGCCATCCCACCAACACAGAGGCAACCAGTATTTGCATTTTGGAGTTGTTCTTCCTGTCTTTTTTCTTTACATGACTTTTACTAAGCTTTAATCATTACGCATTAGTATTTTGTATTCCCCGCCTTTTCACTCCACTTTAGCACATTAGCATTTGCACATGCTAAAAAAAAAGTCCAAATTAATCCTGAACACAAACAATAACTGTTTTCTTATTTCTAGGTCCAAAATGAGAGTGACAAAGGAGGTAAGTACAGGATGCTAAAACTATTTTTCATAGCAGCTAGGCAAATCTAGAAAAGAATTATTTGATATTGCATCCAATTCTCTGCCTCAGGAAGGGTTTCCTGGCATGGGTCATTTCTGCCTGGAGATGGGTCCATCCCCTGAAGGTCACCCCTGACCATTTCTGATGTGTAGAACAAGTATCCTGTCTAAGCCCAGGTTCTAATCCTTTAAGCAGCTGTGCTGATTTGTTCTGAGTCTTTGAACTCACTTGGATTGTTTCAGCTGCAGCGACCCACAAAGGTTCATAATATTCCCCAAATATACTTCCAGTCTCCCCAGGATATTGTATCATTATCCAATACCAACAACGACTGCTTAGCTCAGATTCCTTGGGATTCTGTGATGGTTATTTTTAGGCGTCAACTTGACTGAGCTACAGGGTGCCCAGATAGCTGGTAAAACATTATTTCCGGATGTGGCTATGAGGCTTTTTCCAGAAGAGATTAGCATTTGAGTCAGTAGACTGAGCACAGGAGGTGGCCCTCACCCATGTGACTGGACATCATCTAATCCACTGAGGTCCCAGAACTAACACAAAGGTGGACAAAAGGCAAATTCTGTCACTCTTCTTGAGCTGGATCATCCATCTTCTCCTGCCCTTAGACACTAAGCTCCTGGTTTTCAGGCCTTCAGACTCAGGGATTTATACCAGCATCTCCCACTCCCAGTTTTCAGGCTTTCAGTCCCAGACTGAGAGTTACACCATCAGCCTTTCTGGTTCTCAGGTTGTCTGGCTTGGACTGAATTACACAGCTAGCTTTCCTGCTCTCCAGCCTGCAGATGGCATAGTGTGGGACTTCTTGGCCTCCATAATAACTTGAGCATAATAAATCTCCTCTCGTAATCTGTATCTATATCTATCTACTTATCTACATAGCCAGTTGGTCTGTTCTCTGTAGAACCCAATATATCTTCTTTTTCTATTTGTGTAGAAGTATTAACTTCCATGATGCAATTGAAAGATCTCAGAGATAAGACTCAAGAAGTCATGGATTAAATCCTATTTTTGCTAATGTCTGATCCTAGCTGATTCCAAAAAGGAGGGGCAGAAGAGGGAGAGAGCTGATAATTATAATAATTACAACGATGATGGTAATCTAGCAAATAATGAGTGATTGTCACATGCTCAACCATGTTCTAAGTGCTTTATATGCTTTACCTCATTTAATCTTTACAATATCCTGTCAATGCCTTGCATCCAAAACTACAAAGAACACAGCTGTAGTGAACAAAGTAGGACTTATTATTGACTCGTTACAACAGGGGAGAACATAGGCCGTGGGGAGATATGGGGCCTCTCAGTAAGAGAATGTCAGAAAGGATTTATAATAGGATTTGGGATTGTAATAGGAGATTTCAGGAAGGGTCCAAGAAAGGAGGGTTGGGCTCTGGATTGGATGCTTTTAGGAAGAGCAAGGGTAGTTCTCTAATTGATTAACTTGATCATTCTTACCTAGAAGGTGGGATGAGCAGAAGAAGATTAAAGCTGTACGTGGTAAACACACAGCAGTCACTTACATCAGCCAGCACAGGGGTGCTTCGTCATTTGCCCGGCTTGGACCATATCCTTCTTTTGTTTGTAGTTAGGCATGATTAGGAGGTGGTCTCGCTTGTGTCTTAATCGTGGTCAGAGTGGCTTTGTCTGATGTTGATGTTTTCTGACATTGTTTATGTTAAACAGGAGGACACTAAGGGGCTGCGTTTTGCTTTATCTTATTAAATGGGAGCTGTCTACTATATATATGTTAAGACAAAGAAACTCAGGCTTAGGTAGGCTGAGAAATGTGCTAAAGTTCCTACAGCTAGAAAGGAACAGGAATTGAACGTAAGTCTGACTCCAAGCCAAAAGCCAAGTAAGGATCACACTGAACCTCCTCTTCATGCAGTGATTTTTATCTTGTTTTATTTTCATTTTTGGATAAGTAATGCATGGAAAATATACAAAATTCAAAATGTGAAAAGAGCACCTAGTGAAAAGCAAGTCTCCCTCCAATTCCCAACCTTCTTTCCACGTCCCTTTCCCCTCCCAGGAGACCACATTGTCCCCATTTCATCCAGGGTCTCTCATTCATGCCAGAGCTTTGCCGTGTGGATGGAGCAAATCCATTTCAAAGGGTGGCACTGGGAGAAACAGCCACTGAGTTATGACTTAACAAATTATTTGTCCTTGTTCCTCTCTTCCAAAAACTCTTTCACAAGGTTTCAGTGACTCAACAAATATTGATTAAACACATACCATTTCCAGACGCTGTGCTCAGCACTAGGGAAACAAACAATAAAACAAACAAGCTGCTTGCCCTTGAGGGGCTCACAGTCTAGCGGAGAGGACGACCTGGATGAATCAGGCCAGTGGGCTGTAGGGGAGGATGCAAAAGGAGCAGGCTGCCTTGCCAAGGATGGCAGAAGAAGACTCAAGGAGAAGGAAGCACCCCGCCTGGATCCCAAAGGTGACAGGGATTTACCCAGTGGACAGAGGTGAGGAAAGAACTCCAGAGAGAGAGAAGTCAGTATGAGAAATGACATAAGTGTGAAAGAACATAGCACATGCTGGAGCCTGCCCACACCTCTAAAAGGCTGGAGCACAGGGCGCCTGGGGCAGGAGGCAGGAGAAGTGAAGGGAAACGTAGCTAACGGTGCTGTCTCAAGGAGACTTTTGCAGGAAGCTAAAGAGAATATTGTCAGAATTAAATAAGATAGACAATGTGAAAAGATTCAAAGAGCTTAAACACTCAGCAAATGTGATGAATTAGAAGGGTCACTAGTTCCTGCACCCTCAATTGTCATTCATCATTGTCCTTTTCTGAAGGTGCTGCTTCTAATCGTGGTCACCACTTGTGGGAGCACCAACTGAGGACAAAGACCACAGAGGCCACTGAAAAGAAAGATGGTGACCACCTGTACCCTTGATGCCTCAATTAGACACACTGGGCACCCATGCCCTAGGGCACCATTAGCAAGTACTGTTTGGTACTCACAGGCATCCAGGTTCTATCAAAGGTGTGTCTAGGATAAATTGTTTGAGAAAGAAGGTCTAAGGTTCATGTAATCCTCTCCCTTCTAAAAGAATCCTGAGTGTGGCCTTTGCGACACTCTAGACTGCCAGCCATTGTATTTCTGAACCACAGTAACAAAGGCACACGCAGAAGTGCTGTCAGTGCTACAAAGGATGCTGTTATCCACATAGCAGAAAGCTGGACACAAAAAAGCCTAAAGATAGATCCTTCCAGGACAAATTGTTGTTAAAAACAAACAAACAAACAAACAAAAAACTCTGTAACCCATCTGGGTTTTTGCCCTGATTTACAGGAAGCTCCAACACTGTAAAGAGTACAAGCTTTGGGTCAGACAGTGCCAGTTACTACCTACGTAGCTTAGGCAAGGTTTACATCTCTTTGAGGCTCAGTTTATTCATTCATGAAATGGAGATAATAATATAAACTGCCTATTACTATAGTTAAAATTATATCAGAATGTAAATGTACAGAATAGCATAGTACCTGTCACAAGCAATCAATATATTTTATCAATAAAAAGCAGTTGGTTTGGTCTATTGATTTGATGTAGTTATTCCGTCATAAAATGGAAATTATACATGTCATTTTAGGCCTCAACACAGAGTAAGTACTCATAAATAAATGTTCATTGTTTGCAATTAAATAATTTCCCCTGCCAACAGTAGGCTTTCTTACTTTGGGATCTCCTCTGAGTCTTTCACACAAATATGAACAACTGCTATGTAGCTTTCAATTTAACAAATCTTTACTGATCGCGTCTAATGTGCCAAGTACTCTGTGACCTGCAGAGTTGACTTTAATAAAACAGGTCTCATCCCTGCCCAAGGAGCTTGTAGTCTGGAGGGAGAAATGAACATGCAGACACCTCCCTAAAGGTGGGTGGAGTAGGTCCCATAGGCTCCTCTCAGAGCCCCATCTAAGACAGAATCCCAAACCAGACAAACTGAGGGCGGAGAGGTAAGGGTCTCCTCATCTGTGAGTGGAGCAGATGGTTGGCCATAAACTGGGATCTGAGGCCCAACAAGACCCTCTTACTGTCTATGGTTGAAAAACAAATACTCCAATATTCTATTTTCCTTAGGAAAAATGGTGACAGTGCATTGAGGCTTTACACCCACCATTAGTTGCGCATCACAGTCATCACGTGCAAGCTAAGGGGAACCTGGACATCCCAAAGCCAGCTTCTTCAGATGAGGGACTCAGGAAGGAAGAGCAATTTGGTGAAGGTCCCACAGCCAATCAGTCACCAAGTTGGCCCTTCAATGTAGGTCTCCTAACTCCTGCAGCTCTTTCTTCCACACCACGGGAAGAGGATCATGGCCCCAGGAGTGTGATAAGCCAAGGCCAAGCCTTGTTTCTCAGAGAATCCCTGTTGCAGTGCACAGCATGCAGCAGGGATTTGGCCTCTGGGACCCAGGAGGGATGGTGCCATACCTGGAGACAAGACTGCAGGAGAAGCAGCCCATAGCTGTGGGCTGCAGAGGTGTGAAGTGGGAAGGAGAGTGCTCTAAGGAAAGTCAGGACATTTTGCTAACTGCATAATCAGGATCTAGTGGGAGCAGGGCCCCCCACAAGACAGCTTCCTCCTGTCAAAGTCTTATGCAGGAACCACTGATTACCCAGTGAAGGCCAGCCACACCATTTAAAGACCCATGCCACGCGCAGTTTTAAGCAAAAGTGCCCTAACACAGAACCACCAACAATAGAGCTATTGGATTTTTAAAATTCTATCTCAACTCTACCTGTTGGCACAGCAATGGGGGTCAGCAAACTACAGTCCACAGATTGAACCCGGTCCACCATGTTTTTGTAAATAAAGTTTTACTGCGACACAACTCTTGTCTATACTTGTACATATTGTCCATGACTGCTTTAACGCCACAACAGCAGAGTTCAATAGTTCTATTAGCAACCATATAGCCATGAAAAGTATGAAAGTGTTACTATCTGGCCCTTTAAGGAAAAGTTTGCCAACCCCTGGTATAGTAACCAGTGTGATCCTAGAGTAGTGGAATTCTAATAACAAAAGACCTTTGCTGTTGTCTCAATTCTGTGTTTTCCCATGAATTTCAACAAAAGCATCATTTTAAGTTCCTAAAATTCACAACGCTTGGGCTTGACGGGTTCCTTAGGTATTCAGCAGGTGGTATTGGACTGCCTGGCCTGCTTCCCTTTCCTGGAGCTTCTCCACTCTCTTCCCAAACCCCAACCTGTCCAGAAAGCTCTGACTTCCACCTGCAGGCCCCGCCCACTCATCACCACTTTCCTGCAGCCTCCCTGCTTCCCCTCACCTACCCCCGTCTTACTCCACACACACACTCCTGCCAGACAGAAGCAATTGTCCCTTTAGGTGTATCCTGAAAACACACAACATATCACTCTGTTATAGCACCTACCTTATTACACTGTTTGTGCATTGACTTTTGCAATATTTATGTGTATCCTCCATCTATAATCGTCTTTTAAAGAGACTGTATCTTACTCATCATCTTCATGCCTAGAAGAAGTCCTGACACATAGAAAATTAGATTGAAGCCCATTTGGAAGGAAAGGCATCTTAGGTATCATCCCATCAATTCTTTCCTTTTACAAGTGAGAACACTGAGGCCCAATGTCACAAGACTGGCCAGCGGCAGAGCCAGACTCTCGAGGGTCTCCCTCCACTAAGTAGAGCCCTCATTCTAGTGCACCACACAGGAATGCAGAGATTCATGTGCATTAAAACAGCAGTCACTTACGAATGGTGGTCATTATTTTCAACGTAGCAGCCATGGGAATCTTCTCCTAAAGTGATACATCCATCCCCTGTACCAGAAACCAAAAGCCAGTCCTGGTCTCCTGACAGCAGTGACGGGAAACAGTATGCTGCAGTCACCAGAGTGCCTATGCCCATGATGGACCAGTGGGCTGCAAAATTAAACTCCTCTTTTTAGAGGCCATTTGTGTGTTAAGGAAGAGAATAAATGCGCTAACCCCATGGCCAGTGAAAAAAACATGCACCCAGACAGAACTTTATTTGACGCTTTCAGGCCAATGGGGGAAAATGAGCTTTGTAATTGAAATTGTAATGGAATAAGTTGGGCCTGGTGGCGGTGAGGACAGGATATTCTTGGAGGTCAGATTATGAGAGGTGACATGCGAAAGTCCTCAATAGGTTGGCAACTCAAACGTTTCTGTGAAAGATCAAGAGCAAGCATTCCGGATGCCATGTGGGGGTTTCTGGCGTACAGAAGTGGTCTGGACTCCAGAACGTAGTGTGGGACTGGGCCGCAGTGGAATCGTTTTGTAACTAATTACAAGGCATGACCGTCCTTTGTCATGTCTGATTTGTGCACACTCAGAACCAGGCCCCATCTCTCCTGTCCCTCCTAAATCCACATGAAGGAGGTACCCATGCCTTGCTTTGACTCCTCCTGGGTGCAAGGATATGAGCTGGAGTAATGTTTTCTCTCAGTTGCACCTTTATTGAAAGCTCTCTCTGTGCCCGGCACTGGGCTGGGGACCTCTTGGTGAATGAGACAGATAGTTTCTGCCATCAGAGCATTCACAGTGTGCAACCTTAACAGGCTCCTGTCAATCCTGGTGGAAGAATATCAGGACCAATTGGAGGCAGAGGTCATTTTGGATGACGCCCCTCAAATTATCCCATACAGGGTCCAGCTGCATAGAGTGGGAAGAGAACTTGCTTTAAAGGCCAAGAGGTATGGAAGTCAGCATCAGCCTCCCAGCTCATAGACTTCAGACAGTTACTGATGTTGCCATATCCTCACAGAGAAATGGGATAATAATAGCAACGTGGGAGCTGGTGGAGAGGATGAAAGAAGCTACCGTGTGTCGGTGCTTAGCAGGGAGCCTGGGTGGCACTGTTGTGATGAGAAGAGCAGCATGGGCAAGGGAAGACGTCCAAGCATCCATCACCCTGACATGTCAGTCAGGGAGGCTTTGGGGGGCTGGAACTGAGGAGGCTCTGTCAGCTTCTACCACTAGCACCTTGCAAGGGCCGGACACACAGTAGTTCTCATTCCTTTCTGTTTATTTCAAACGAACTTGTGTTTTAAGGAGAATATAAATTCTCCCCTTTCCCCTGTTTTGAAAGGCAACAGGCCCTCCATTCATCATGCCTTTCTCGCCATCTTCCCATCTCCCACCACAGCCCAACCCCACTTCTCAGCATGGGTAGAAGTAGCTTGAACTCTCCTCTCTTAGCTAAAATAAATGTGTGTGGGAGAGCATAGATTTTAGAATCAGACTATCCTAGGTTTAAAGTCCCAGCTGTAGCACTTACTGTCCCATCCACATAACCTCCCTGCACCACAGTTCTCTCACCTGCCAAATGGAATAATGATGATGGCACATTCTCAGAGGCCCACTGTAGGGACTGAACGCCCTGGTGTGTGTGAAATGCTTTGCACCGTGTTTGGCTCATAGCAACACTCAATAAATGTTGCCTGTGGACGCTGCAGCCTACAGTTGCTGTTGTCAGCTTTCTTTTTCATTGTGAAATGGATAGTTCCACCTTCACAGGGTGGTTGTGAGAAGCAGTAAAAGGCAAGGCCCCTCCTACAGTGCTTGGTACATAGTAGGCACTCAGTAAATGTTAGGTGCTCTCCTTCAAACCAGTACTGTGTCATTCCCTGTATTTACTTTTACACTCGGTGGGAAGCATCGGGATCAGTAGGCGCCTACAGATGACAGCGTCGGCACCAGACAGGCTTGCATCTGAGAGGAGGACATGGAGAGGGGAATGGGATTTAACGGATTCAGCAGGAACCCCTGCTGCCTCGCGGCTTTCCTCCCGTCACCGCCTGTGTAGTGACCTGCGGTGGTTTCTCAGACCCTGCAGGAGAGACACCTCACTCTGTTCTGTGCACTCACCTCGCAGCATGAAAATGGAGCTGACGCAGTGTAACATTTTAACCAATAGCGTGGGCTTATCTACTCTTCACTTGTTTGTGACTTGTTTGTGTGGGGAAGAATGCGTAATTGACCAAGCCTTGCACATAAACGCCTCGCCTCTCACCTTCATTCATACATATCTGCTTTAGCCTTCACTTGCTGGACTTTTCTTCATCCAAATAATTAATATAACAGTCACCATAATATCCTTCATTTTTGAGTGCTTACTATGTACCAAGCAGTCTATATCCACGACATCGTTTAACTCTCACAAGAAGCCAATAATAAATATAACAACACGTCTTGGGAAAGATAGAAACTGAGATAAGAGAGGTTGAGTAACTTCACACAGCTACCAAGAAAGTGGAAGAGCCAAAACGTGAACCTAATCAGCCTGACTCCAGGCATCTTACCTACCAGGCTCTCTACCTTCTTAATGGAGACACTGAGGCTTTGCCCTCAAACCCAGGGCTGCCCACGCCAAGCCCACCCTCTTTGCACACAGCTCTTGCTCTGCCTTGAGAATCCGTGCCTGGAAAGTCCAGCCAGGGTGGAAGCATACGGCTACATCCCCCCGTGGGCACATGGACACACTGTACTTCTTTGGGTGCCCGGTCCATGAGGCTAGTGGCTCCCCAGGGCTCGGGGTGGGTATTGCTTTCAGCTTATGTCCAGGTACAGAAAGTACGTTCCAAGGATTCCACTCAGCCCTTCCTGCCATCATAGCCCTCGCTCCATGGGCCTACGGCCAATGTGGAAATTCTGGTCATTGCTGCAAATGTCCATTTAAATAAAACATCCAGCAACTGAAGAAATAACCACAGGGTAGGTCCATGAGCCTTCCTACTGGACCACAGTTTTTTGGGGTTCCCAGGAATTAGCATCCGTAAGGAGCCAGCACGAAGTAATCCCCAAGACGTCTGGGCACCTCCACACATCTCTGCACCGTCACCCTAGTGGACGGACACAGGGCACTTTGGGACAGCTTAGGGGAAGATATAGGATGTACCTGTGGCTCTGCTGGGAGGACCCTCCCCTTCTTCTGGAGGACCCAACCTCCCCTTCAATCAAGGGCCTGTGAACCAACATAGGTCTGAAAAGTGGGGGAAAAGCAGTAACTCTGCATTTTGGTGACTCAAGTCAGGTTTCTGGACAACAGAACTAGAGATTTCCTGCTATGTAGGTCAAGCAATATTTCAGTAAGCTGCCTGTCTATCGCTTTCCTAGGGACAGCATCACTGCTAAAGATAACTGCAGGCCAAAACATTCGGGTTCCCAGCTTGTCCCTGCTGCCCGTTATGATAAATGTGTTCAACTGGGCTCTGCAGTTCAGCCTCGCCACACGTCTCATGCCACCCTGGGATCCCATCCCCCCCAACACTGAAATCAGGGAATTTTTCCAAGTGGCATGTTTCTCTGTCATCCCAGTCTCCAGGGGCAGCCACCACGGAGATTTCTAAGGCAACTGATGCATTTCCCAAGGTCTTCATGCAGGGATTGTCCACTGGGCCCCTTCGGGAGCTGTAGGGGAAGGTGGGAGGTGTTGTCAAGAGCTCATAATAAGCCCACTTCAACATCCCAACCTCTCTAAGCCTTTGGATTGTTTCCTTGCCTCCTCCCAGGACAGTGCAGGCATCCCAACCTCATTTAAATATGCAACACTCTGTACAGGTTTTGGCTTTATTTGATGAATCAAGCAAACCATAAGATCCACTTCCATGTGCGCAAGCTAACACATCAAACCTAAAATCTCTCATAAGTGTATTCATATCAATAAATTCCTCCCAATCTATCATTAAATGTCATCCTCCTCTATCTAAGATCTTTAGAAGCCATGTCTATATATTCCTAGGTTTCTACTGGTATAAATTAGCCAAGTTGTGCAATTACTTTGGAAGACAAGCCATGTCCTGCTTGGTCAAACTTCGTGGCTGTTCCCCTTACGCTGAACCCTGACTTCAGTTACAGGTATATGTATTAGTTTTCTATTGCTACCATAACACATTAGCACACACTTGGTAGCTTAAACCCACACATATTTATTACCTTAAAGTTCAGCGAGTCAGGAATTCAACACGGTTCTCCCTGAGCTAAAACCAAGGTGTCAGTAGGGTTGCTTTCCTTTCTGGGGGCTGTAGGGGAGAAACTCTCCTTGCCATTTACAGCTTCTGGAAGTTGCCTGCAATCCTTGACTGGGGCCACTCCCTCCATCCTCAAAGCCAGCAGTGTGCACCTCTCTGATCACTCTTCCATAGTCACGTCTCTCTCTGACCCTCTTCTACCATTTATTTCCCCACTTTTAAGGACCCTGGTGATTACATTCAGCCCATTCAGAAGATCCAAGATCATCGCTCCATCTCAAGGTCCTTATCATAATCGCATTTGCAAAGTTCTTCTCGCCACGCCGAGTAACATATTCATAGATTACTGAGTTTAAGATGTAGATATCTTCAGGGGCATTAGTCTGCCTACTACAGCGTAGACTACCTCTGAGGCAATAAGTGGACATTGTTGTACTACTTGAAGGGAATGAAGCTTCCCCCTCGGATGGTAACTGGCTCAGAAGAGATTCTTCCAGGTCTTCATGCAAAGGAAAGCTAATCTTAGGCCAGCAAGGGAGGTACGGGGACTCAGAGGTTTAAAATTCTCAGCTCTGTCTGAGTCCAGTCTTCCAGCAAGATTGATCTTGCAAAAATGAGAAATTCAATATTATTTTAAGGCTGCCATAACAGCTCTCCAGTTTTCTGGCCCTAATATGAACAGAGAGTTTAGAGTCCTGAACTTGTTTTCTTTCTATGCATGCACCAGTGCACTTAGAAGTAGCCTCCCCCAACCAGTCCTTGCAAAGTAGTCAAGGGCAGCAGCCATGTGACCCCCAACACATAGGGCACTGGCTTCACAGGCATTTCATCAGATCAGCACAAATGATAATTCAAGGCAGTTTTCTTGCCACTGCATGTCAGGAGGTGCTAGTATCCCACTGCAATGGGCCAAGAGCTCAGCACTGCATTTAAGGGTAAGGTTACCACCAAACCTATTCCAAAATCTCCTATATGAAAATCCATTTCATGGGACCACTCTGGGGTTTTTTTTGTTTGTTTTTTGTTTTTTGGGGGTTTTTTTGACAGAATTTCGCCTTGTTGCCCAGGCTGGAGTGCACTGGCACAGTCTTGGCTCATGCAACCTTCACCTCCCAGGTTCAAGCAATTCTCCCCCCTCAGCCTCCAAAGGGACTGGTATTACAGGCATGTGCCACCATGCCTGGCTAACTTTGTATTTTTAGTAGAGACGGGGTTTCTCCGTGTTGGTCAGGCTGGTCTCGAACTCCTGACCTCAGATGATCCACCCGCCTTGGCCTCCCAAAGTGCTGGGATTACAGGCGTGAGCCACTGTGCCCAGCCAGGACCCCTCTTGATAACACATCCTTTATCAGTCAGGTTCAAGTCAGAAAAACAGAAGTCACACCATGGATTTCAACAGAGAGAATTTAATATAGTATAAATAATTGCTTATAAGAGCATTGAGAACTGAAGGTGTGAAAAGGGATGCTGGGGTCCCCAAGACTCCCCCACCCTAAGTTTGATGCTTCACCAGGAGAACTCACAGGATGCAAAGCACAATCAGCAAAGGGAAAAGGTGCAGGGGCAAAGGTCGGGGGAACCAGGCACAAGCTTCCAGAGTCCTCTTCCAGTGAAGTCACACAGGACACAACACCTCTAACACCAAGTTGTGACAACAGTGGGCAACGTCTTTTACAGGAGAAGCTTGTTAGAGACTCAGCACCCAGGGTTGCTACTGGGGACTAGTCACTCTCTGTCTAGCACATACCAAAATTCCAGATTCCAGGAGGAAGGCAGGTGTTCAGCATAAACCATATGGTTTGTACAAACAGCTTAGGCACTCTTCTCAGTTTTAGGAACGATGGAGACTCTCCCGAAATCCAAGTTCCCACATGCCAGCCAAGAGCCAACGTTGCAAACAGGTCTTTCTAAGAATAGCAGCGGGACCTGCTGTATTAACTCTTTTCTGCACAAAAAGGAATGCAGAGATAGCATAGAACCCGTCACGGCAGAAAGCAGCAATCATCCCTAGAGCGGGAGAGAGAAAAGACAAAGGTTGGAGTATCAGAACCTAGAAGTATGCCGGACAAGCCTCCACCAGGCGGAGACTCATCCCTGTTAGAGCAGGGAGCTGTCCAGCTTCCGCCGGGACCATAGAGGGAGCCGGTGAGGCTGTTTCCGGGCATGCAGGGACAAAGGTGGAAGCTGGAAGCACCGCACTGACCAGTGAAGGAGCATCACTGGGGTGGTGCTCGCAGGAACAAAAGGCAAAGAGGAAAGAGCAAGATCTGTCCTCTCCTGCCCTCCTGTCTCCCGGTATTACCCCTTAGTGTGGAGCCTAACTGGAAGCAGCTGGCAATGCAGAAATACAGTCTGTAGCAATCCTGCCACAGGACCACAGTGCCAAGAGGGTTTGGCTTTGAAAGATGGCAGCTTACGGATTGGCACACTCATTATATGCCAGGTCTTCTGCCAAGAGCTTTCATATTTCATCTCAGTTAATTGAGTCTTTACAACAAACCAGAGGCAGGTCTTCCTATCCCCATTTTGAATGAAGAAAATAGAGGCTCAGAGGGGTTAAGTAACTTCTCCAATGTCGCCCAGCTGGTAAGTAGCAGGGCTGAGTCCCGAAGCCCTCATTTTCTCTACTGTATCACCTGGATTCCAAAGTCTGACTGCACTGGCAAGTCATCTGGGAGAACATTTGCCAGAAAAGACACATCAGAGCAGGAAAGGAAGAAAAGTCACCCTAAAGGAATGAGATAGTTGCTAACCTCAAAGTCTAGGCCACACACCTGGACCCTGTGTGTGTCAGCAGACACCATCCCCATCCATAGCCATCATGTGTCTGCCTCCGCTGCCCTGACCAGCCTGCTGCAGACCCCGCCCACACCAGGCTATTCTGCTGCGGCTGCCACCAAGAATCCCAAGTCCTTCAAACAGAAGCAAGCTGCTGCCCAGGGCTGGGTTCATGGATGTGCCTCTCCTGGGTGATGGCAAGGGATGCAAACCAAATAGAAGAAAATTCCAAACCACTATGTCCTGGGAAGATTCCTCAGAGTCTTCGTAAAATGTTCAGGAAGCATTTTCAATGTTCTTCCATCACAGAAGATAGGCCGAGTATTCCTGCAAGAAGAGGAGAGTGGGCCTCAAAGTCCTCTGGCCCATGCGGGAGCAGAATATGCCTTGTCCTTAAGGAGGATGCCCACTGAGTTGCCTGTAAAGCTGTGACCACTATGCACAAGCACACAAAAGGCCAGCGATACTGCAGAGACAGAGTGTCTGCAAAACAGCCGCCCCGGGTAACAGACGCTGAAAGCATCAGCAGAGATCTGTTATTCTTACAAGCAGCAACAGGGCTCCCAACAGGCCTAGAACAACAAAATTAATGGATTGGAAAGCAAGAATCTAATGTACGAGCTCTCAAAATTCCCCAGACTAGCTGACTCACTGTGCACATCCAGTAAGTCACAGCTCTTGGGTTTGAGGTGGCTGGGACTCCACCCGGGCTGGAGGAGGAAGCAAGAACAGCCGGGGGGAGGTGGGGACAGGGGAGGGGGCGACACAGACAGCAGATGAACCAGCACTAGCTCTTCCAATGAAGCAAAACACCGTTTCCACGCAAAGCTTCTTTGAACTTCAGCAAAACAAATAGTATTTACACGAACAGCCTCCAAAAAATAAATTCCATAACGAGAGAGCAAAGAAGTCTGCTCAGTTCACCCGCTTGATGGTTAAATCATTTTTTATTGATTTCAAGTTTCATGGCCCATTAAAGGTCTGGAAGGAGAATTCTCAGGGAAGCTTTTGGACTAATGAGTGTTTTGCAAATTGTTTTTCTAATGGATTCGTTGTTCTTTTTTTTTCCTGAGCATTCTAAGAACCTTTGGCTTACATGATTTGGCCCTGCATTGGAAAAACAACAGCAACTATTTTAATTGAGCTTATTTTATTTCCATTATTAAGAGACGTTGGTGTTTTGTATCTTCCTAATACGTTTTTGACACTGATATGAATCTGCTGTCATCAATCAAAATACCACAACCTCCTCCGCTTGTCTTTCTGCCTTCATCAGATACCCTCTGACGAGTGTTCTCTCACCTCCTCTGCAAAGATGTGGGCCTGCCCTCACGGACCCAGTCACCCAAAGAAAACAGAACCTGCAGATAGTCCTATGCCATGCACTAACTGCCTTCAGCTTCCTCCATCTGCTCTCGCTCCTAATGCCAGGGCAGAGGAGGACAAAGAGGAACAGCACAGCATCCCCCAGAAGTCCTCTTCCCTGCCAGGCAAGGCTGATGCCCCCACTCCAGACCATCCCCACTTCGGGGGAGGGGGTGAGTCTAGCAAGCAAGGATCTTCCCTGGAACTTTTCCCCTAGAGCTACCAGAAGGGTCTTTGTTCTTCTGTTTGGTCAGGAAGCTGGTAAGGTGTGGCTGGCAGATACTGTGCTTCCCTGGTGATGGGAGTCTGCACAGCAAGGGAGAGAGACACATGTAAATTTTACTGCAAGACTTTTCAGTCTTAGGAGTCAATAAATTGTCTGAATTGCTCATTGGCCTGCGGTGGGTTTGTCACTTCCAATGAAGGAGCCTATGGTGTCTGCAGCTGGAAATCAATCCATCAGCAACTATTTACTGAGTGCTTTCCAGGGGCCGAGCCCTGCTCTAGGTTCTGGGAATACAGCCAGGGTCAAAACAGACACACTGGACTCTACTCCAGCTACGTCCTCAGGTGCAGAGACAGACAAATTAACAAATAAATATACACAATGGCAAGTGACAGAGTGCCTCGGGAAAAACAAAATGGCATATGGGATAGAGAGCAGGGGCAGGGGAGCCACAAGACTTCCCTGCTTCAAAATTATCCCTCAGTGTTGTAGAAAGATGTGGACTTCCAGAGAAAATGCAGCATGGGGTTGGTTGAAAATGCAATGTAGGGTAGGAAAAAGAAATGGTTGGGGTGGGTGGGAGCCAGTACAAGGCATGACAGCCACATTAAATCAGTAATTTGGATTTTTGTCTTCCAGGCAAGGGTGGCCGTTGGATTGGCACGACGAGCAGTGTGGGTTAGGAAGATCACAGTGCCCCTGCGGGGAAGAGTGGTAGACCAATCGGGGAAGGGAGCAACCCAAGGGGCAGCCCTGTCAACGTCATTCACGTTAGAGCAGCGTGCATGCTGCATGCCAGGGGAGATTTGGACTCCTGGGCTGATTTGGACACCCAATGAGGTTTCATCAAAAGGACTTGGTGGGCGACTGAATGTGGAGTGGGGAGAGAGAGCAGGCAGGGAGGTAACTTGGGTTTCCCGTTGCAAAACAGGTTGATGAGAGGGGGATTTTCCCATAGAAATCACAGTATGAAAAGAGGTTTCTGGGGGGCATAACAGATTCAGATTTGATATTACTTAATTAAAAATTAAGGGAATGTCCCAAAGCAGACACTCAGTATGCAGTTATATATACCCAATGCTTGGCTCATGAGTGAAAGAAGGATCCTCAGAGCTCTGTGATCCTAATAATACCACCCAGTGACCAAATCTCCAATAAAAGGCATGAAGAGGACTCCACCTGGCTCTCTGTGGCATGCAAAACCCCTCCCCTTCTTTCCACCCAACACTCACAGCACTGCCACCACCATCTGACTTCCACCCACCAGTGCCCACCCCATCACACCCGCCCTGTGTAACCTGAGTGCCCCAACCCCACTACATTGCTGGACTTCTCCCCCAGACTCATCCCCTGCAGCTCTTTATATCCCTAAGCCAAGTCCACCTCCCACGTCCTCCACACCTCCCATCACATTCTCAAACCTCCAGCCAGGAATCAGCAAAATCCTGCATATTCTCCAACTATTTCTGAATGTTTCTTTCTCTTTTTGGACCTAGTCTCCCATGGTGGTGGGACTTACAGTTCGTTGATCGATTATCTGGTCACTGTCTCATCTCAGCCACCTCCTGTCCTCTCACCCTCACTTCCACGTGTTTCTCACCATCGCTCCCATGTGTGCACCGTATCCTCACAGTCCTTGCCCTGGTTTCCCTTCATTGTTTTTGCCTGGAAAAACCAGACTCTAGTTCAGTTCTTTGGTCTACATCGCCTACCAGGTCTCCAATCCTGGTAGTTGGGGACTGTGGCTGGACAGAAACACAGCTACCGGTCTCACTTTAACTGTTGCTCCTACCTAAAGAGGCTACTACATGCACCATCCTTTCACTCTCCCACTCCTTCTCACATTTCTCCTCCTCTACTGCCTCTCATCCCACTGGAAGGAGGAAGCCATTGAGAAACTGTCACAAGCTCCCCTGCTGCCTCCTTCTGCATCCTGCACCCTTCCTGCCTCCTGCTCCAGAGGCTCTGGGCCCCTGCCATGGGCGGTCTCTGGTCCTCTGAGGTTGCACCCACTCACAGCCCCTCACACCTACCCAACGGCATTGTTCTCTCCCATCACTGCATCTTCATCAGTTGCTCTACTCCCTAGTGGGTCACGTCTATTTCTATTGGTGTACAAACATGATGCTGTTTCCCCATCTTAAGAAAACAAATGAGCAAAAAATCCTTTTGGCTCCATATCTGCCTCTAGCTACTCTGAATTATTCTTCTCCCTTTTTCAGCAAAACTCAGAGAGAGCTATTGGAACTCTTCCCCATTTCCCCCCTTGCTTCTCTGTTGAGCACACTCCAGGTCAGCTTCTGCCCAGTGCTCCATCAAAACTGCTCTTGTCAAGGGAACTGGCAACCTCCAGGCTGCTGAACCCAGTGATCAATTGGAGGCCCTTATCTGAACCTGACCTTTCAGCCTTATTTGAAGCCATTTCTCCCTCCTTCTTAAAATGCTTTCTTTGCCTGCTTCCAGGAAAGTGCTCGCTCTTGGTTCTCCTCCACCCTTCCTGTCTGTCCTCCCCAGCCCCCAGAGCTGTCCTCAGACTTCTCTTTTCTATCTATACCCACTCCCAAAGTGGTCACCTTAAACACCATTTATAATGCTATTACCTCTCAAATGCAGATAACACCAGCTTGACCTCTCCATTGAACTACAAATTTGTATACCTAACTGGCCACTAGACATCTCCATCTGAGTGTCTAACAGGTATTCAATCAAAAACTCAACATTCACTACCTCCCTCACTGGTTTCCCCTGCAGATTTCCCCATCTTAGGAAACAACATTTCCATCATACCGGTTGCTGCTGCCAAAAACACCACAGTCCTCCCACACCACTCACTTTCTCTAATATCCCATATCTAATCTACTAGCAATTTCTGTTGGACCTACCTTCAAAATCATCCAGAAGCCACTCACCATCTCCCCACCTGCTATCCTAGCCCAAGCACATATTATCTCTGGTGTGTTGATGCAGGAACCTGCTAACTCAGCTTCTGACTTCTCTTTTGTACCCCGAGGTCTACTTACCACAACCACCAGAATGATGATGCCACTCAGTTCTTCCCATAGCCATCCCAACAAGAGCCAGTTCTTGACAGTGGCCCATGGGGCTGTGCACTAACTCTGATCATCTTTCCTGTAATGCTCCTGGTCACACCCTCTAGTTCAACCAGATTGATCTTGTTCTTCCACAAACAACCCAAACACAATCCTGTCTTCTGGCCATTTGATTTGCTGCTCCTCCAGCTCAGGAAGCTCCTCCCCAGATATCTGCATATATATATGCAGAGATGCAGCACCTACTCAGATCCCCACTGCCACCCCAGCCTGCCCCTTGAAGAAAGTGGATCTGTAAGTGAGAGAGCTCAGGCCTGCTCCTGCCCTCAGCCTCTCTCACTAGAACAGCAGAAACTCCCAGAGGACCTGCTTCCTCCTACCTTTCAGCACATAGCTTGTTCTGCTTTCAGGTTAAGTTGTTCCTGCTATAAAAATGATGAACTAATTAGGTGTAGGCAGTACAAAACAGAAGGGGCCGTGAGCATGGACAGCTGAAAGTGGTTTCTCAAATTATTTCCATTAATGTTGAGAATAAATTCCCGGGATGCTAAGTCGTTGGTGCGCGGGAGTCGTCTTAGAAATTAGAAGCTATATTAACCACTTCTGCACATTCTTCTGCCACCACAGAGCCACGCCACCCATGAGAGGGCCCTTCATCCCGAGGCTCACCCTGGGAAGCCCAGGGCACCAGCGGCAAGTGCTTAATTACAGACACTTTCAAAGCTGGGGCTGCCATGCCTCTCAAGTCTCCATCAAAGCAATGAGGACAGAGCAGGGCCCGGTGAGCTAATGAAGAACCTGCCACCTGCCTCTCTGGAATCCCCTCAGGTGGGCATTATGCTTTTTGTGTAAAGGAGAGCAGCTCAGCCCAGAACTGGTCCCTCTCGGATCAACTTCATTTCAACACACAGCCACTCATACGGTAGGCAAGATTAGGAAATAATGGTGATTGTCTATTAATTGGCCTTTGTGGTAAGTTAGCAGTGGCGAGCTGCTGGTGAGCCTGCTAGAAGAAAATTATACTTATTTTTACTGAAGGGTAAAATAGCCCTTTTCATCCTTTTTCAGGAGAAAAGGAAATGAGAACTATTTCAAATTAGTCCGTGGAAATAAAGGAAGTAAAGGGTGGCGGAGGGAGGGTAAATGTTTTGCATCTGGTTTCAATGCATTCCTATATTAGACCTCTTCTAATTATGAATTATTATTTCAGTTATTATTGGAAAAATGGTTGTCAATTGCTAAATTACCATGTTTCACTCACTCCACTAAGAAGAAATTATTTGAGCCAGCAATGCTCCAGCTAATTTTGCCTTTGAATTTCCTGCAGTATTGCTAAGCAGAAAGGTCCACCACTAGGCTGAAATAAAATTTGGTCTCCCTTCCTAGAAAACAACATATTCCTCCCAGGACCCTGCAGTGGTGGATATGAAGTCATCAGTGAACTGTTAGCAAAGACAGAGTCTTACTGACAGTGAAGAGATGACTTCACTGCAGATGTCAAGCAGAGCCCTGACCTCCTTGGTTTTAAGGCAGTAAGTCCTTCCTCTGCCTTCTAAGGCAAGGCCACTTAGACAAAACACATGGGCACTGGATACCTTCCCCAGCCCCCAAAGCCCCACCTTGTCTCCTCCCAAGTTTCCATTGGATTTTTTTTTTTTTTTTTTTTTTTGGCAGAATCTCACTCTGTTGCCCAGGCTGGAGTGCAGTGGTGCTATCTGGGCTCACTGCAAGCTCCGCCTCCTGGGTTCACGCCATTCTCCTGCCTCAGCCTCCCGAGTACCTGGGACTACAGGCGCCCGCCACCATGCCTGCCTAATTTTTTGTATTTTTAGTAGAGACAGGGTTTCACCATGTTAGTCAAGATGGTCTCGATCTCCTGACCTCGTGATCCGCCCGCCTCCACCTGCCAAAGTGCTGGGATTACAGGCGTGAGCCACCGCACCTGGCCTTCATTGTATTCCATTTGTGAGACTTGAGAGAAAATGTCCTGCAGCTCTGACCAGGATCTGAGTGAGAAGGAAAGCAGGCATTTACTTCTTGGGAAGTCTGTGCTCCTAGAAGAGTGAAATGTTCTCTGGTCCAAAAGGAAGGAGAGAGTTTAAAGAGCAATGAAGGGGAAAAAGCACTCCCCCAGGGTCAGGCAAACCTGGGTTCAATCCTGCCTCCCCGCCTTTACACAGTGTGAGACCTACCGCAAGGTACTCAACCTCTTAAAGCCTCAGTCTCCTCCCAGATCGTATGAGGTATAAGGACCTACGGCACATATTTGTTCTGAAGCTTCAGGCCACTAGATATGTAGGGCCTTTTGGTAGATGAAGCAATGGAAGTCCAGAGAGGGAAATAAATGGCCAGTGCACACACAGCAAGTGACTGGTCTAGCTGGAATCAGAGACGCCCTCAAGGCTGAGTCTTTCCATCGTACCCCTTCTTCTGGCAACTCAGATTTCAAAGTTCAGCCACAGTAACTCATGGAAAAAAAGGATGTAGATTACTTCATTAATCATTTCTTACATTGATTACACACTGAAATAATATGTTGGATACATTTGTTTAAATAAAGTAGCATTACTAAATTTAATGTCACCTCTCTTTTTCCTTTTTTTTTTAACATGACTACTAGAAAACTTTAATTTTCTGACGTAGGTGGCATTATATTTCTAGTGCATGGTGCAGAACTAACTCATAATCAAATCTCTTCAGTTGTCCCGACAACGTCTTTCTGCAGTTACATAGTTCAAACAGGCATGAGTAGTTTTTTCTACTCATCTCTGGCTAATAACCATTGTTCTGGGCCTTTCGTTCAAGAAAAAATGCCCCTATCGTGACAGAAAGGAGACAGTGCTGTACATGATGCTGTCTGGCCATAGCTGATGCCCTCTTAGCCCCCACATTCTGGGTCCCTCACAGGGAAATTGTGAATTCAGAGAAGCCCCCAAAGGTAGGTACCTGTTTCTTTGTATAATCAACGTCACCACCCTCTACTAATAACATTATCAGAACCACCTTATTACAGATACTTCATCCAACAATATTTATCTATATAAGCTGGGCACTATTCTGGGCCCTAGGTATTCAAAAATGAATGAGATTGTTGAGGTTCCTGCCCCATGGAGTTTACATTCTGGTAAAGAGTGGATCCAGCTAAGGGGTATTTAGTTGCAGGAAACAGAAAACCCCGACTCCGGTAGTCTGAAACAGGAAGCAAGTGTGTGTCTTCACATACCAGGAAGTCCAGAAAGACAGTGACTCCAGCTACGGCTTCCAGGAGCCCGGCTCTGCTTCGCTGAACTTTTCTTGGTCCTGCCCCTATTCCATACAAAAGCCTCATTCTCAGGCTGCTTAGCAGGATGCTCACTTTGCTACACACACCACCTCCACTCCCTCATCCCCAGCTCTGTCTAACCTTCTGAGATCTGACTCAGAGCCCTACTCCTTGGTCACAGCTCTCCAGGACCAAATTCTAACGGCTTTCCTTGACTTACACTCCATAAAACCTCTTTCCTGGCTCCATAGCAGCCAAGAGCAAGGTTAGGGTTAGGGTTAGAATCAGGGTTAGGGTTAGAGTCAGAGGTAAGGTTACTAAGGAACCCTGCCTCTCTTCTCCCTTCTGTTCTGCTCCCTCTCCTCTCTGCCTCTTCTTCCTCCTCTATCTTTACATAGTTTGCCTGAAGAGCTCATTCTTCCCTCCATCATCTTCTAGGATGACAACCCCCCGGGGCTGGGCCATCAGCCATCGCTGTGACTCCTGGCTGCAGATCCACTTTCTCAGCTGCCTGCTGGGCATCTTCCCTGCTATAGGCCCATCATCCTCATCCACTTTGCCATACAGACACTGTCTTAAAGTCCTTTTGTGAACTCTAGAGAGGATAGCATTCAAGTATTTATAGGTAACAGGAATATTGACAAGAGGGTAAAATTTCATCCACACATTGGCTCAGCAACTGCTGACCATATCAGTGCTGAGTGCCAGGTATTATTAAAATGTATTTCACTAAGTAAGATAAAGTAAATGAGCCAGAAGGATTCAAGGCTCTATTCTCATAATGTGTAGAGTACATACGCCAATATGTCAATACATACAAGTCCCACCGCTTCTACGGCAGCCAGGGAAGAGCACTCCTAGCTTCTGGCCAAAGCACCTGGACAAAGGCTTCGGAAGACAGAGCTCAGGTGTGGGGTGAGAGCACTGCCGGTCCAAAGTCGCAACACCTAGGCTTCCCTCTTTACAGAATCAGGCAGAGCTAACAGCTAACCCCGATTAGCTGTTAAGGACCCAGCTAACAGCCAAGCCGTGGTCCCCCATATGACATTCTTCATCCTGTGGGGAACTCAGGGCCCAAGAAGACCCTGCTGAGTGCCCAGGGGCAGTGGTAAGGGCACTAAGTGACGCGTGCCTTGCCCCCTTCTTTGGCTGCTTTGCTGGAGTCAGCAGGCTGCTGCGTTCTTCAGTATCCCGTGCCAAGGGCTTCATACGACTGCGTCATGAGCTAAGGAGGACTGAAACAACCTGTCCTGTCACCTCACCCCTTGATAGCGACAAATGACTAAGAGAGCTTTCGAGAATTCTTGGCTAAAACTGAGCTCCATATCTTTCCCTTAAACCATCTCCCTTCTCTTAACTTTTCCATTCTTCCAATGTAGCACCAATTCTCCCCCAGGTTCAAAATCTCCCGTTCCTGCCAGCAGCACAGGCTGCTTTGAGGTTGCTCACCTCCACCCACTACCTCCTCTCCCATCACTTTTTGTGTGATTACGGCAAGAGCTGCCTACTTGGAACCCCACTTTCAATTGCAACACCCTTCTTACTTCAAAGTCTTATGCTTCCCCTGCCTAATGAAATCAGAGATTCTCACACATCAGAGATGACTTTTAGAACCTCATTCCCAAGAAGACCCCTGTGTTCAGGGGCTCTGTGTCCAGACTGACCAACAAGCCCAATGAGGAAGGAGGGTCTGGGCAGAGAGGAGTTGAATGTAATAACAAAGCTACAGCAAATGGACACCAACTGCATGCCAAGCCTCCTTACACACATTTTCTTTCTTTTCTTTTCTTTTCTTTTTTAAAGTAGAGTGTTGCTTGTTGCCCAGGCTGGAGTGCAGTGGCACAATCTCAGCTCACTGCAACCTCCACCTCCCCGGTTCAAGCAATTCTCTCTGCCTCAGCCTCCCGAGTAGCTGGGATTAGAGGCACCCACTACCACGCCTGGCTGATTTTTGTATTTTTTTTTAGTAGAGACGAGGTTTTGCCATGTTGGCCAAGTGTGTCTTGAGCTCCTGACCTCAGGTGATCCGCCTGCCTCGGCCTCCCAAAGTGCTGGGATTACAGGCGTGAGCCACTGCGCCCGGTCTTACACATTTTCTTATTAATTCTGGCATCGAAGCTAAAAATAGGCATTCTGACTGCATTTTATAAAAGGGAAAACTGAGGGTTAGAGAGGAGAAATGATTTTTGCAGAGTCACACAGCTGGCACGTGGCTGAGCCTCATTCTGCCCCTGCTGTCTGAGTCCATGCCCGGGCCTTGCTGCTCTTGTCCCCTCCTTCTGTCCCCGAGGACAACACGCAGAGGAAGGGGTGTGGCTCTGCTCACCACTGTCTGCTCTGTGCCTAGAACAGGGCCCGCCACATTGTGGGTGCCCCTTAACATGGGTGGCGTGAAGAAATGTTAGAAAACAAGCAACATTCCCAGGACAGTGGCTATTTGTAGCAAAGTGAACAGAAATGCAGATTGGGCCAGATTGCAAAGGGCTTTACATGTCTCAGTGAAAAAAAAATTAATAATAAACTGATTTCTATAGACAAAGGGAAGTCACTGCAGCTTTTAAATTGATGAACCCTCTTTTCAACAGCTGCACCCTGAATCTGCTATCAAGAATTTTACAAGAAAAACTAACATGAAAGGGAGTCCCTCCTAGCAGCTTCCTTGCTTATTAAAATTCTCTGTGAATGCTCTGTCTCAAACAAGACATGAAATTACCGATTTTTGCTCTATCTTCTCTGATTTGCACAGAGCTGCCCTTTTGGAGATCCACAAATGTGCAATTGTCATGCTGCCATTAAGTCTTCCAAAATATTGATTTCAAATGTGAATTCCCATCCTCACCAATTATCTTCAAAAGGAGAAGTACGTCAGGGAAACAATGTTGTATTTCCCCACCCTTTGCTCTGCGTCCAGAGCATTTGTAAACGTGATATGAAGTTTAGAAAACAGTTGGTGTTTCAACCCAAACTTTAGAGCTGGGGGAACTGAGACCTAATATAAAGATATGGTGTCCAAGGAACAGGACCCGCAGGGCTGTGCTCCCTTCATTCCATGGAAGGGACATTTGCAATCATGTTCAGTAGAATCTGTTGCTGTTCTGTCTCCCTCCTCCGGAATCCGGCCAAGTCAGTCCCAGAATTTTTGCTGAAGCTACTGGAAAAGAAGTGCCCCCTCCTCATTAGCATAATCGGGAGCTGACAGCAGCTGTCCACCACCCCAGGGGAGTCAGCCTGAGACTAAAACCTCCCGTGGAGGAAACGGAGACCATCAACACAAGAGACCATCAACACAAGGTATGTCATCCCGATGACATACCTACCCTGTGCCTGAAGCCAGATTCACTTCCTGAATTTCCCAGCTTTCTAAGTCCGTACTGGCCCCAAGAACAACCACAACAATCGCGTCCACTTTTTTTAGCTGGTTTGATCAGATTTCAGTGACTTGTAATTAAAGAGTCCTCTTTACAGACACAAAGAAATATTCCGAACGGTGCCTTCTAAGTGCAGAAAAGGGGGTATGTGTGAGAAATGGATTTAGCACAGAGAAAAGACTAAATAACATGTGGGATGAGAAGTGCGGACAAGGGGAAGAAGCAGAGCTCTGCAAAATCATGACTCGAGATGTTAAAGGCACAGAGGCAAACCAGACAGGGGGCCTGCCAACATGAGGAACGTGAAGCTCGCGCTCCCAGGGGCCCACAGCAGGAGGCAGCCCCACCACCACCATCTGGGACCGGGGCTGTGTGACCAGAGTGTGGCTTCTTCAAGGGGCCAAGTGAGCACTGAAGGGTTCGAATCCCAGGGAGTCACAATCCACCTGGAGTTTCCAGATATCATTACGTGGTCAATGGATGGGGGCAGCAGGACCAGAGCCAGGGTGCGGCTTCTTCAAGAAGCAAAGGGAATCTGCTTGCTGTTTCCAGATACCGCTCGGCTATCACCACCTGTGGACACTGCTGGGGGAAACGTCATGCACAGGCTCTTGCCTTGTATGCATAGCTCCAGCTCACCATTAGGTCAGGGGGCCTTGTGAATCAGGGCTAAGTCTTATACACCATCGAATCTCCTCCAGTGCCTGGTATGGAGCTGGTGCAACAATGACTTTTCTGTAAGTGGTAACATCATATATTTATGTGGTGTCACATGATTCACAGAACACATTCACCGGTGAGACCTTGTCTGAGCTCCAAAAGGCAATTCCAGCAAGGATTTTTCTCACTGCTTGAAAATGAAAAGTTGGGGACATTAAGTGACCCCCTCAAGGGCTTAACTAAGTCTTCTGAGTCCCAGGGTAGTGGCCCCACTCCACCATGCTGGTTGGTCCTTTCCTGCCAGGCCCATCTACAACCAGTCATCCAAAGAGGCAGGGCCAGGTGAGGTCTCTTCAGCCAAGAAGTAGTAAATGGCCTTAGGCAGCCTAAATGTCACTTTCTCCAAATGCCAGAGACACCCCTACAGTCCTCTCCAATAGAACCTGGTGCTTTCCTTTTGTGGCACTTACAGTTTCAAATAATTCACTTACTGGTATGTTTAATTTCTGTCTTCTCCCTTGGACTGTATGCTTTGTTAGAGCAGGGGCTGTGTCCTTTTTTTAACCACTGATAAGCCATGTCTGGCATAGAATAAGCCCTCAATATGTTGATAACTTGAGTGAATAAAAAAATAAAGGCATGGAGATGGAGTGGGACCTCGGCCTCAACATCTCAGGTTTCCTCTGAGCAGCCTGCAGCCTATGGGTATGGGGGCAGCTGTGAGATTCAGATCTATGCAGAGGAGACCAGGTCTAAAGACTGCATCATGCTCTCCTTTACCCTGGCACTTCCCAGCACTGTTTCCCAGGCCCCAAACCACCTGAGTGTCCAGATCTCATCTGGGCAATGGTGCCCATGGTGTGTCATTAGAAAGACATACACGAGTGGGGCTTAAGGTTACTGAGCTCACACCTGCTCTTTTCTGTTCACACCCTTCTCTGACTCTCGGTGGGATCTATAATGCATGTGTTTGGCATAGTAAAGTGTTAATTAATAATCTGCTGACAGAGAAGACTATATAGGAACCTCAAGCCATTGAGCAGGGTACAACTTTTGATCTGTGCATTATGAAAGGTGAAACTAAAAGATGAAAGGGTGCAGAGGAACTGGGGGCTAGAGGAGGGGTCCAGGACAGGAGTCCACAACGAGCAGGCAGAGACACCCTCTGCACTGCTGGGGCTGCCTCTCAAAAGTGAAGCAGGATGCTGCCTCTTTCCTCCTGGAAACCCTCTGGCCCCACCAGACCCACAGCAGAAGTTCTCAGGTGCTGCCTTGGGACACACCAAGGCATAAGTTGCAATCACCTATGAGGTGTGCTGCCAGTAATTCATTACTAATAGAAATTGAAATTTAGAAATGAGATTTTTGTTTGTAATATGGAACAACTCTCCCTAAGAGATCCTGATTCTCACTCTTTGTTCTTGAGTAGGAGAGAAAGCAGGCACTAGCCCTGGTGAACAGGACGGTATCTGACCCCAGAGTGAGTAGGGAAGCACGGTGCATGGGAACGCAACTCTAATGCTGTGGCTGCAAATGTGGCTGAGACCACTGACCCATAGAATAAAACCCCAAGTCCTGAGCATGAGCATGAGACTCTCTGAGCTCCAGTGGCCCCACCTGGACCATACTCCTGCACCCCTCAGCTCCTGCATTCAATCCACGCTCTGGTCCCCTCCACACACTCTTGCTGTCTTTCCTTTGCCGCTTCTATCCCTAGCAGAATACCCTTTTCCCTCTGTTTGCCAGGTCGTAATTCAAGACTTAGCCATGGGGCCTTCCAGAGTCCTGAAATCACTTGGTCTCCTAGCAGCTTTGATTCCTCACACCCCACGTTCTCTAATATGCCTGCTCACTCTTTCCCAGTCTCTTGCTGGCTTTTCCTCCTCCATCCAACCTGTGAATTTTGGAGTGCCCTGGGCTCACTTTTGAGCTTTTTCTCTCTGCACTCCCTAGGTGTTGGTGTTCCAAAGTAATCTAACACTTTGGCTGCCTTCTATGTGATGATAACTCCCAAATGCAAATCTCTGAACCTCAACTTTCTCTAGAGCTCCACTATCCAACATGGTAGCCCCCAGCCACATGAGTCTACTGAGCACTTGAAATGGGGCTAGGCTAAATGGAGATATGTTGAAAGTGGAAAATGTGCTCCACATTTTGAAGAATTAGGATCCAAAAGATGTAAAATGTCTCACCAATCATTTTATATTGATTGCATGTTGAAATTATAATATTTGGGAAATACAGGATTAAATCAAATATATGTTAAAATGACTTTTACATTTTCATTTTTACCTTTTTAAATGAATGTGAATTTTTCCATTCTGGTGAATGTAAAAAATGCATATATTGGATCACCTTGTGTTTTCACTGGACAGCACTGATCTAGGGCACCAGACCCCTTCTCTGTCTAACCCAACATCTCTACTTGGACTTTGAATAGGATCAGGTGGAACTTTTGATTTTCCACTCCCTGGTACAGGGCACCACAATTCCCCTAGTTGCTGTATTAAAAGACCATGAATTAAATCCTTGTGTCCTCCTTTGTCTTCACTCTCTACATCCAACTCTTTTGCAAGTCCTAATGGTTCTTCCAAAATACACCCTCAACCTGAGCACATGGCTCCAATCCCAGCACCACCAACTCCAGCCCCTGCAGTGCCTTCCCTCTCCACACTGCCTCCCACTGCTCCCTTGCTCCCCACTGCTCATTCTCCACCAGCAGGCAGAATGGGCTTTTCCCAACACTAACAAGGCCAACCCTGACAAAAATCTTTGAAATCTTCCAATTGTACTTAAAAAGTCCTGATCACAGCCTACAAGGTCCTACAAGACCCATGGTGACCAGGCCTCTGCTCTCTTCTTTGACCTTCATGCCCTCTCCTCCCTGCCCCAGCCCCTTGGTGTTTCCCACACATGTCAAGCTCATTTTCCCTCGTGCTTTGTGTACCTGCTGTTCTCTTTGCCTCTAGTGCTTTTCCCTGCTCTTCAGCATAGCGTGACGCCTCATGATGGAGGCACTCTTTGGCTACTGTGGGCTCTATCCCAGCACCCCATTTGTACCTTCCCAGTCCTATCACTCTCTAAAGTTATCTTATTTTTGTTTTTGCTCACTTGCCAGTTGTTCACCTCCTCCTTCAGAAAGAAAACTCCCCGAGGGCAGATGCCCTGTCTGCCAGCTCCGCTGCTGCAATGCCAGGCCCTAGAGCAGTTCCTGGCCACAGAAACCCTCATGAGCGAATGAAGGAAGGTTTATGGAATGAATAAATGTACACAGAAATGCCACACACCCCTCCTTTGAACCCCCCAAAATATTTGTGATTGTCTCCAGCCTGGTCATTTCCATTACGTATCTCTCTACATATCCATCTCCCCCGTTGCTTTAGTCTGTTCTCATGCTGCTAATCAAGAACTGCCCAAAACTAGGTAATTTATGAAGCGAAGAGGTTTAATTGACTCACAGTTCTGCAGAGCTTGGGAGGCTTTAGGAAACTTACAATTGTGGTGGAACGGGAAGCAAACATATCCTTCTTTACATGGCAGCAGCAAGGAGAAGTGCCAAGCAAAAGCAGGGAAGTTCCTTATAAAACCATCAGGGCTTATGAGAACTCACTCACTACCATGAGAACAGCATGAGAGTAACCACCCCATGATACAATTACCTCCCTCCAGGTCCCTCGCACTACACATCAGGATTATGGGAACTATAATTCAAGATGAGATTTCGATGGGGACACAGTGAAGCGGTATCACCAGTCACACAATGAACTGACAGGGTGAGGCTGCTTCAGACCTACTTTGTCTCCCAGCACCTATCTTAGGGAAAGGCATGCAAGGGGTACTTGGTGAGCTCATGCTGAATCCAAACTATCTGCTGGTAGCTCTTGACTCCACTACATTTCTCAGAGCTAGTTGGTTGCCACAGGCACACCGTCTCAGGCTTGCCATGAAGGCTGGAGTTGACCCTGTTTCCGACGTCTACATGCTGTCATCGACCTCCTTCTCCAGGGTGTGCTCCCATGTGCATGCAGAGACAGGTAAAGCCAGAACTGGATGAAAAAAATAGGACAGAACACACATGCAGACAGGAGCTGCCTGTGTTTCTGATACCTTTTCACCTCCTGCATCAATCCTGTCTGAGATGCAACTTCCATTTCTGCCCATAGAGTCCAGGACATTAACTCTGCTTCCTTATAATAAACCCCCCTTCTTGTTCACACCAGCTCCAGTGGATATCTACCCTTCGCAACCAGGAATCCTTACAAACACAGGCACCCAGCAGGAAAGAGAGTCGACATAGCCTCTGTCTCTATGCTATTCAAGGTCTCAGGTTGCAAAATGCAGCCCCTCCCCATAGTGATCTTAGCCTGAGGAGATAAAAAGTAGCTCCTCTTTGTGAAAATGTTGGGTCCCGGCATAGCAGCAGAATGCACGCCCACCTCCTTCTTTGTCTGCTCAATGCTGTGACCCAGAGCAAGGGTGTCTTAGGTCTTTGAGGACATTGAAGTGAAAACTTCATGTGTATCTTGGATTCTGCAGCAAGTAGCTTCCTAAAAACTGTATGTGAATCATATTTTTTAAAATAGAGTCCCATTTCCCCACGGACGTGGCTATTTGCTCAGAGATGCTTTCCCTTCCTTTCTGATTTATCTCCAACTGGCAGCAGCAAAACTATAACCCTAGCTTCACATTTCTCTCCTTCCCAAGTGCTCATCAATCAATCAACAAAATTTTCATTCAGAGTCTATTATGTGTAAGACATTGTTCATGATCTGTAAAGAGAAGAGGGAATGCACCAAATGCACTAGGGGAACTCGCTCTCTGTAAAACCATGTGAATAGTCAACCTCTTATTTATCTCTTCTGTAAATTCAGATTTTCTTCTATAAGGTTTTCCCAACGAGGTGTCCATGTGTATAGAAGAGCCTGTCTGGGTTACCATAGAAATGGAGAGTCATAAAAGGATATTTAGAAATCTAAGCACTTCTATAAATCTTCAATAATAGCAATCACAATTGTTTGGAGCCATAATTGAGACTATTCGTGGTGTGTTCCAAGGAAAAGCACAAATAACTCACCAATCTGCAATTCCTGGCAAAGAGGGAGCAAACTGGTAAAAAGTTAAGAAATGCTTAAACATAAGTTGTGTCAGGCCAACATAATTTTCCTTTGTGACAGAAGACAGACTTCTCCAACTGCAGGAACCACAGGTCAGCCACCACCATCTCTACAGCATGGGCTTTTCCTATTGTCTGTGGCACCCAAGAGACTTCAAGGCCTCCTTCAGCAGCTTCTACTCAGCTTCAGAAGAAAATATCCAAATTTGTTTCAGATATGTATAATTTACCTGGTCTACAATGGATTCTGAGGCACTGTATAAAAAATTGTACAGCACCAAAAGGTAAATACAATCATCCCTCCATAACCACAGGTTCCGCATCCCTAGGTTCAAACAACTGCAGATTGAAAATGATCAGGGAAAAAAACAGTGAAAATAACAATACAATAAAAACCACAAATGAAAACAATGCAGTATAACAGCTATTCAGTATTTACATGGTATTAGGTATCATAAGTAATCTAGAGATAATTTAAACTATATAGGATGTGTGTAGGTTATAAGCAAATGCCTATACCATTTTACACATGGGACTTGAGCACCCACAGATTTTTGGTATCTTTAGGGGGTCCTGGAACCAACCCCCTCCCCATGGATATCAAGGGAAGACTATAGTAAAAAGGGGAAGCATCACAGCAAAGGGCTTACTGGAGAATTTTTTGCTGTTTTCAAATCATAGACATGAACTCAAGCTAGCTTTATAAGGAAAAATAAGACACAGAATTTTGCAATAACAAATACTTAAGATTTAATCTGTGGAAATCAAAAGCAAGGAACTAACTGGTCCCAGGAAGAACAATCACCAGCCACAAGTCTTTTTTCTGGATCCCAGGGAGCATCAGCTGCCTGTCCCCCAGCTCTCTTTCTCTCAGGCCATCAACTTCTCTCTTCTTTATCAGAAAACTGGCTTTCCTGCTGCCCATCCAATGGCTACCTGCAGCCTCAAAGTCTACTTCTTAGGGCTCAAGCCACCTGGAGAGATGCCCTCTTGGTCCACCCCAAACTCCCAGAAAGAACTGAGCTTTGACCCAGCTCATCACAGATGACCGCCACTTATTCAGAGATTGGTTGAAGCAGAGAGTAGAGCTGCCTTAGTCGGCTCAGACTACCATAACAAAACACCATAGACTTAAACAGCAGGAATTTATTTCCCACAATTCTGGAGACTAGAAATCCAAGATCAAGGTGCCAGCAGGGTCAGTGTCTGGTGAGAGCTCTCTTGAGTTGCAGATGGCCACCTTCATGTTGTACCCTCACCTGCCTTTCCAGGATGCATACAGGTGGAGATAGAGAGAGGAAACAAGCTTTCTGGTGTTTCTTCTTATAATTCCATCATGAGGCCCCATCCTCATGATCTCACCTAAACCTAAATACCTCCCAAAGGCCCCATCTCCAAATACCACCACATTGGAGGTTAGGGCTTCAACATGTAAATTTTTGGGGGGCGCAGAAAAAATCTTGTCCATAGAAGTACATGACATTTTTCAAAATGACAGCTAGGGGTCCACCACCAGGTATGAGGAGGCACCACCAATGTGAACTCAGCTGCAATTCCAAATGTGTCCTTTACAAAAATTAAAGTATGTGAATAAATGCTTTAAGAAGAGCTCTAACAATTTACCAATGCCTTCTGAAGGGAGGTTGACAGTCCTTTGTTACTTTTTCTGGGTTGAATACATAGCACGCATCCTCCTTCCCCTTGTAGTCGCTCTAATCTGCCAATCTCCCCTCCTCTTCATTCATTGAAGGCTTGCATTTATGTGCTTTTTCTACCTCAGGCTTTGTCATCATCCCGGGTGATGTCAGCCAAATGGATGACCCCACAGATGGCCTCTTAATTCTGTTTTTTGACCTACTTATTTCCAGTGGTCCTCTCTTTCCCTCCCCCTCCCGCTTCAGTAAATGTTATACTTCTAGAATCACTAATGCAAACACTGTCAGCCACAATCTCTTCCCCTCCACCTTGCTCACCCAACTCCTCTCACTCTGACAGTTCTTGAACTACAGTTTCTCTCTACTCATCAGCCTTCTCCTTTCTTCATTTACTAACTCAACTTGGACTCCATGGTCCATGACTTTAACAATATTTCTGCCCATACCTTAGGCTCCCTGAACCATCTGCTGCTTTTTATTCGTACCATCCAGATAAAATCCAAGTCCAGGAAAATCCAGCTGAGTGCCACCTCCTATCCTCTGTCTAAGCAGGAAAAGCCAACCAGTGCAGCTTAGGACCACTGCATATTATTGATCCTCAACTTCAAGTGAGCCTGCACTCTGCCAAGCAAACCTATTACATCATCTCTTACCATACTTCATAGTAATTTTTTCAAACTTTATTCTTCTCAAGCTTCCACCCCTGCTACCCACCCACACTATTCTATCTCATCAGGGGATCTTGCCTTCTGCTTTACAGAGAAAACAGACGCTATTAGACAGGAAACTCCCAAAATCAAACACACAGATGCAAAGGAACTCTCCCTTTCTCTTTCTCTCTCCTACAGCAGAAGAGGAGCTGACACAACTATCCATCCAAATGACCTTTGGATCCCACTGCCACCTACCACCTATGGAATCTCTTATTATCATTTTCCCTTTTCCTCACAATACTCATAACCTCTCTCTGACTGACCTTTCTCTGCTTTTAAGCATCTGCCCATCTTCGTCACCGGAGTCCAGTTTCAGCTACTCCCCCATCTCCCTCACCCCCTTTACAGTCAACCCTTAAGGAAGAGTTGTCTTCACTCACCATTGCCATGCCTTCATACCCCATGCACTCCACAGACCACTCTGATCTGGATCTGATGCCCATTATTCTACCTAAATAGCCCTTGCCAATATCTCCAATGATGTCCATGCAGCCACAGCGGACATTTTCCAGGTCTCATCTTAGTGGACCTTTCAATAACATTTGGCATTGTTGTCCTTTCCTCTCTTCTGAAAGACTTCTTCCTTAAACTTTCATAACCTAACACCCTTCTTGCTCTATTTCTTCTTCTCTGGCCATACTTCCATTTCCTTTGCAAGTTTATCCTTCTCCTCAGCCCAAACATAGTGGAAGCCCTCAAAACCTCATCCCAGGCATTTCTTCTTGTCTCAATTAACACTGTCTTCCATCCCACAATTGCAGTTACCACCAAAAAAAAAAAAAAAGACCCACACATTTATAAAACCAGCCCAGACCTCTTTTCTGAGTTCTAGGTCTCCATGTAAAACTGTTTAATTAGCATCTCCCCTTGGTCGTTCCTAAAACATCTCATGCACAAAAGCTCTAAAACTAAACTTTTGTTCTTCTCCACCAGATTCTCATTCTGCTCTCTTCCAGGAATTATATCTCATTCAGTAGCACTACTGACAAACCTATTGTTCAAGCCAGAAGTGTTAGTGTCATCCGGACACCACCTTTTCCTCACTTGCCATATCAACTGGATCATTAAGCCTACTGGTTTTACTCTCCTAGTATCTCTTGAACCATCTACTTTTCTCTACCTCTACCAACATCCTAACCTATCTCATACATGGACTATTTCAGAAACCTTCTACTCTGAGACTGCTCTAGTTAGCCCTCCACACTGCAGCCAGACTGATTATTTTTCCTAAAAGCAAATCTGAACACATGCCTCACCCACCCCTCTTTACTCTTTGACCCCAAACTTATATGAGGACATTTGTGTCCCTCCTTGGGGACACTACAGCATCTAAACTTCTTCCCCTCGTAGGACACATCCTATCTCACTTGTAATTGTTGATTACATCATACACGCACACACTTGCAAACTTGGGCAACACAACCACTGTCAGCTCCTTAAGACAGGAGCTTCATCTTATTCCTTTCTGTAGCCCTTGATGATGTCCAGGAAAGACTTGTGGGAATGAATTAACTCAACTGAATTATACTTGAAGCCATTCATTTTTCACAGCAGAAAATTCAGAGGATCTGATGTCTCCTTAAACATCAAATTGCCTCCACTAGTCAATACATGAGACAAAAGTTGACGTATTGTCCAACTGCTTCATAGTTTCTAAATAGTCCCTGTATCTGCTCTGCAATGACTTTGAGTGATGAAATGAAACAGAGTCCATGCCAAGGATGGGGTGGCATGAAGAAGGGTATGGAGAATATGTGTCAATGGCGGTGGCCAGCTGGGCCCAGGGAGTGGTGACCCTGCTGGATATCAGGGAAGGAGGCAGGAGAGCAAGGGCTGTTATTGTACTGATAGTAAATGTTTCCACTTGGATCCTCAGCTCAGCCTCCTCTCTTCTAAAGACTTTTATGAGTACCTACCCAGATCATGCACATCTCTCCTTGGCAGCAGATGGCAGCGGTAATAAGCCACAGTGGCAAGCTAAACGCTGACAGGTGGCAGGGAAATGGGCTCTTCTCCCCTTTAAAAAGAAAGCTTGTCTTGGAGATGAAGCAAATGGATGAAAACCATGCAGAGATGTGTCTTTTTCAATGAGGCACAAGTCTTTCAAAGCAACTTCCAGTGACTTTACCTATAGACCAAGAGTACACAGAGAGGGAGTCTTTGTAAATGGGGCCAATAAATCATTTCTATGGAGCTAGCCCTGATGTACTGCTGAATGATTAGAATCTAACTCCAGACCACAGATGATGGACTCCAAGGCAACCAAAGGTCCACAGATGGCCCACCAACCCTTCAATGGCACCTCTTTACTTGCCTCCCATGGCATACTGAGCACACCTGTCTCTGAACTTCCATAGGGTTTTCTAAAAGCCCTATAAATATCTGTCCTCTTCGTCCCATTAATCCATAAGCTTTATGGGGAAAGGTAATATGTTATTTTCAACTCTACTATTCCCTAGTACCCATCAAAATGCTTGATATTTAGTAGGAAGTTAGGCAAAATAAAAAGAACAAGCTCAACAAGATCCTGGATTTGAATCTTTCCATCCACATGATATTAAGCAAGACGTTCAACCTCCCTGGACCCTGTTTCTTCATTTGTAAAAGTGTGCAACTGCCCTGAAGAGTAAATACAATAATTAAACTTAGCTCAGAATTTTAATTCTTGAACGCAGCTCCTAGCAAAATGCCTAACACCTAGTAGAAACTAGCATTAATTGAACTATCCAAGGAACTAACTCCCCACCCCCACCCCATTTGAAATATTGGAAGGAAGTGAGACTCCTCTAGTTCAGAAGTCAGGGAGGTATTTTATGCTTACAGAAAGAAAGAATTAACTCATTAAGCACCTGCCATGAGCCAGGCACTCTGCCAGGAACATTCCTCACCAAAGCCCTGTGGGTTGGCCATTACTATCCCATATTACAGATAAATACATTGGGGCTCAAGGAGGTGGTGTGACTTGCTCAAGATCAAAGTTAGTGAATGTCAAAGATAGCATAGGATCACTGATCTTTGGGACTCTAGAGGGTCAGTTCTTTTTCTTATATCACAAGAGGAAATGTGATCAAGAGTAAGGAAGTCACCAATTCACAAAGCCAATCCCCAAGGAAGAGTGGCTGGGACAGCTGCTGGGAGACACTCATCCCACAGAGTACACACACAGGGAACCCTCCGGGCAAGATAAGGGGTACGAGTACATGGCCAACACTTCGCTTTTTGACCTTTCCCAAAATGTTTGCCTTTGGTATAAATAAGAAAACATGAATATGTTGCCTATTTTCATCCACTGGATTTTCTATTTAAATGCACATCTGAACGTTTAAGTCCCCAGCGTAAAACCCTTCAAAGCCTCCCCAAAGCCAAAGTCCAAACTTTTACAGTGTTGTTGCAGTCACTGATCTCGTCTCCTGACACTCGCTGCCTCTCAATTTATTACTTAGCCACACCAAGTGGTTTGCAGTAAAACCAAACACAACATGCTATGCCTTCCATTCTTACTCTCTTCATCTAACTTACCCTTCCTTTCCTTCAAGATTTGATTCAGGCATCTATTCTTCCAGGGAGTCTTTCCAGACCCTTCTGTCTAGGTTTAGCTCCTATTATAATTTCTGAATTTCTCTCTCTAGCCCTACAATTGCCACATGTTTTATACATATCTACTCACACATTTGCCTCTTGAATCTGAGTGGGAACAGTATGAGGGTAAATATATACTCTCTATATATAGCACATATATAGTATATATCTACTATAAATATATAGTATATATATGCCATTAATATATAGTATATATACAAATATATGCAGTATATATAGTATAAATAAATATATATATAATATGTGTCATACATTTATCTGAGCCCATAGAATATACAACACTAAGTGTGAACCCTCATGTAATCTATGAACTTTGGGTGATTATGATGTGTCACTACAGATTCATCAGTTAATAAACCTATCACTTTTGGTGGGGGGTGTGGATAATTACAGTAGCTATGCACATGTAGGGGCAGAGAGTATATGGAAAATCTCTGTATCCTCCTTTCAGTTTTGCTGTGAACCTAAAAAAAAAAAAAGAAAGAAACACCATCACCATTGTATTCCCAAACGATAGAGAAGCAACTCAGAAAACATACAAGAAGTAAAAGAACAGCGTTGACCCAAAACAAAGAGTAATTCCATGGTAACTGAATGGATAACACAAACATAATGCAGAGATGCCAAGTGAACTCAAAGTGCTTGATGAGTGGATTGCATCAGGGAGGCTGTAAGGAGGCTCTGAGCACTTTTCTGCAAAGGTATGTTTATGTCTTTGCAGAATGTTAACCTGAACAACCTTTGTGAACTAGGTCCCATTCCTGCCCGGTAGTCTAGATTATCTGATATGAGTTTCCTTCCAGGGACTTACAGAGAAGAGGGAAATCCTAGGCTGGGGAAAAGAAGTCAGTCAGTTGTCATGGAGACACCACTAACAGAAGGTGATGGTCACTGGAGCAAGAAGGGTAACACCAATCACCTTGTGGAAGAAAGAAAACCCACCATTGACAGTGATATTTCTCAGCTAAGTCTTTTTAAGAAGAGGTGAGCTTACCAACCAAAAAAACTCAGGACCAGACGGATTCACAGCCGAATTCTAACAGAGCTGCAAAGAGGAACTGGTACCATTCCTTCTGAAACCATTCCAATCAATAGAAAAAGAGGGAATCCTCCCTAACTCATTTTATGAGGCCGACATCATCCTGATACCAAAGCCTGGCAGAGACACAACAAAAAAAGAGAATTTTAGACCAATATACCTGATGAACATCAATGCAAAAATCCTCAATAAAATACTGGCAAACCGAATCCAGCAGCACATCAAAAAGCTTATCCACCACGATCAAGTTGGCTTCATCCCTGGGATGCAAGGCTGGTTCAACATACGCAAATCAATAAACGTAATCCAGCATATAAACAAAACCAAAGCCAAAAACCACATGATTATCTCAATAGATGCAGAAAAGGCCTTCAACAAAATTCAACAGTCTTTCATGCTAAAAACTCTCAATAAACTAGGTATTGATGGGACGTATCTCAAAATAATAAGAGCTATTTATGACAAACCCACAGCCAATATCATACTGAATGGGCAAAAACTGGAAGCATTCCCTTTGAAAACTGGCACGAGACAGGGATGCCCTCTCTCACCACTCCTATTCAACATAGTGTTGGAAGTTCTGGCCAGGGTAATCAGGAAAGAGAAAGAAATAAAGGTATTCAATTAAGAAAAGAAGAAGTCCAATTGTCCTTGTTTGGAGATGACATGATAGTATATTTACAAAACCCCATCGTCTCAGCCCAAAATCTCCTTAAGCTGATAAGCAACTTCAGCAAAGTCTCAGGATACAAAATCAATGTGCAAAAAATCACAAGCATTTCTATACACCAATAACAGACAAAAAGAGAGCCAAATCATGAGTAAACTCCCATTCACAATTGCTTCAAAGAGAATAAAATATCTAGGAATCCAACTTGCAAGAGATGTGAAGGACCTCTTCAAGGAGAACTAAAACCATTGCTCAATGAAATAAAAGAGGACACAAATAAATGGAAGAACATTCCATGTTCACGGATAGGAAGAATCAATATCATGAAAATGGCCATACTGCCCAGGGTAATTTATAGATTCAATGCTATGCCCATCAAGCTACCAATGACTTTCTTCACAGAATTGGAAAAAACTACTTTAACGTTCATATGGAACCAAAAAAGAGCCCATATTGCCAAGACAATCTTAAGCCAAAAACACAAAGCTGAAGGCATCATGCTACCTGACTTCAAACTATACTACAAGGCTACAGTAACCAAAACAGCATGGTACTGGTACCAAAACAGAGATATAGACCAATGGAACAGAACAGAGCCCTCAGAAATAATATCACACATCTACAGCCATCTGATCTTTGACAAACCTGAGAAAAACAAGAAATGGGGAAAGGATTCCCTATTTAATAAATGGTGCTGGGAAAACTGGCTAGCCATATGTAGAATGCTGAAACTGGATCCCTTCCTTACACCTTACACAAAAATTCATTCTAGATGGATTAAAGACTTAAATATTAGACCTAAAACGATAAAAACCCTAGAAGAAAACCTAGGCAATATCATTCAGGACATAGGCATGGACAAAGACTTCACGACTAAAACACCAAAAGCACTGCCAACAAAAGCCAAAATTGACAAATGGGATCTAATTAAACTAAAGAGTTTCTGCACAGCAAAAGAAACTATCATCAGAGTAAACAGGCAACCTACAGAATGGGAGAAAAATTTTACAATCTACCCATCTGACAAAGGGCTAATATCCAGAATCTACAAAGAACTTAAACAAATTTACAAGAAAAAAACAAACAACCCCATCAAAAAGTGGGCAAAGGATATAAACAGACACTTCTCAAAAGAAGACATTTATGTAGCCTACAAACACATGAAAAAATGCTTATCACCACTGGCCATCAGAGAAATACAAATCAAAACCACAATGAGATATCATCTCACACCAGTTAGAATGGCAATCATTAAAAAGTCAGGAAACAACAGGTGCTGGAGAGGATGTGGAGAAATAGGAACAATTTTACACTGTTGGTGGGACTGTAAACTAGTTCAACCATTGTGGAAGACAGTGTGGCAATTCCTCAAGGATCTAGAACCAGAAATACTATTTGACCCAGCCATCCCATTACTGGGTATATACCCAAAGGATTATGAATCATGCTGCTATAAAGACACATGCACATGTATGTTTATTGCGGCACTATTCACAATAGCAAAGACTTGGAACCAACCCAAATGTCCATCAATGATAGACTGGATTAAGAAAATGTGGCACATATACACCATGGAATACTATGCAGTCATAAAAATAGATGAGTTCATGTCCTTTGTAGGGACATGGATGAAGCTGGAAACCATCATTCTGAGCAAACTATCGCAAGAACGGAAAACCAAACACTGCATGTTCTCACTCATAGACGGGAATTGGACAATGAGAACACTTGGACACAGGATGAGGAACATCACACACCAGGGCCTGTCATGGGGTAGGGGGACGGGGGAGCGATAGCATTAACAGATATACCTAATGTAAATGAAGAGTTAATGGGTGCAGCACACCAACATGGCACAAGTATACATATAAAACAAACCTGCACGTTGGGCACATGTACCCTAGAACTTAAAGTACAATTAAAAAAAAAAAAGAAGAAGAAGAGATGAGCTCAGAAAGTTCAGGAACCAAACTCTCCATGTGTACAGCGGGGTAGTAATAGGCAGCCAGCAGTGCTGCTATGAGTGTTCAACGTGATCCTGAATATAACAGGTCTAATGCAGTGTCGGCACATTTAATACACAGTAGCTACTATTAACTGATCAGTTAATTTCCCATCACTTTTATCTCCAGAAGCTGAAATTCCCTAGAAAATGCCTTTTGAATTTGGATGTGAGGAGACAGGTAAAAATTGTTTCTCTAGTGGAGTCTCCACTGGCAGATTTGTTTTCCCTGAAGTGCCTCTTTTATTTAATCCACGATATTATTCCAGTATATCCATTATAGCAAATACTCTTAAGAAGAAAGGCTTGAATTCAGAAATAAATTGCACTCACAGATCATGTCTGCAAACGTGCATCATTAATGTTTAACTGGCAAAACCAGATACAAGGAAGATAGATGATCCCATTGGAAAAAGCCAAATCGGATTTTGAAGAGACTTTGACTTGCCCCCTTTTACTTTTTCTTTCTGGCAAAGGAAAAGCAAAAATTAAATGGCTTCTCATATGGTTTTTGTGCGTTTGCAACAAGTCAGGCGAGGCGCATCGGTCCTCAGCTGGTCAGCTCCATGGTCATTTATCTGTTATTGACAGGGGCTCATGGAGAATGCCTGGGATGGAAACAACTCCTCATGTATGTGTCAAGTACTGTTAATATTTGTTTGCATCCCTCCTTCCCTTTCTTCTTAGAACTGAAAATCAGCCGTCTATTTCCCTCAGACTAGAATCTATTATTTATGAATTATTTCTCTATTCCTCGCTTTGCTCTGAAATGCGATACTGCCAAACCCTTCCAGCTGATAAAGGGTTTCAGACAAAAGGACTGCAAAGACAGGACAACATCCAAAAATAGAAATTAAATTCATTTATCCTTATTCCACCTGACAAAGAAATTATGCTGAATGGCATGATTTTTACCTACATACAGGAGAAAATGGAGAATAAAAGAAAACCTGTGTTTGAATGCTCCCAGCCTCCCTTTTTATTGGTCCCACAGTGCCCTTCTTCCCTCTTCTCTGGCCCCCAGCTCCCTGGCCTGGCCAGCTCCCACCCGCTTTCCAGGCAGCCTTTGCCATGGAACACCCCAGAGCCATGAGGCTCAAACAGGAAGTGCAGGAAAAGACCCGGGCAAAGTAAAGCAGGGATCCTGGGAAGTTTTCCCAAAGAAAGACCCAGGGTTCTGTGACTTCTCTAATTGATCCCACAGCCAGATCAACCTGGGCTGAGGGCGCAGGCCCAGTCACAGGGCTTAAGTTTACTTTAAAGATAAAGAACTCCATCCCAGTGCCCCTCCACCATGGTGGGCCTGGGGTGCACCTCCATTCTTCCCAGTTAAACTTCTATTTCAATGGTTTAACTAGACACATTAGTCTAGTGGTTTGAGCACAAGACTACAACATCAAAAATTGTGTATATATATAACATATATATATATAATTTATATATGTATATATATATACACACACACACACACATACACCTAAACTCACAGGCACACATACCTTTAAAATTTCAAGTATACTTATATTGTCCAAGCAATTATGTATATATTTATTAATACATTCTGAAAACTAGCCACAGTTACACGCAATCATGTTTCAAACTTCAGACAACTTCAAGTCTCCAGAATCCAGCTACAGTTACGAAAGCCAAGAACTTAGCCAGCCCCTGAGTGGCCAAGCCACTAAATGCAGTTCCTGACTGTCCCACATGTCCCTGGAGTCTCATCAAGTCCACGAAGTAGAATTGTGGGCCTGGGGCTGGCAGCAAAACTGTCACTTCTTCAGAGCTGCAGATGCAGAAAAAAATTAGGAAATGGGCACACTGAGAGGAAAAGAGGAAGCCAGAAAAGAGGATGCCCACAGCAGCAAATAAAAAAATCAGCCTATGCTAGTTGCTGGGAGCCAGAGGATTCAAACACCAGGCAGACAAGAACAACAACTTCCGACTGGTGCTGGCAGGTGGGAGGGGTCCTGGGTGAATACCGAAACCAGGAGCAGTAGCTGCAGTGGATAAAGCATATGTGTTGCCTGGTGTCCGTGAGTCAACAGCCTGGGTTTCTTTAAAGGCCGAGAGATGGAGAGTAAGACACACAGCAAAGGCCCCAGGCCTCCCTGTTGAACAGCAGTTGAACAAGCTGGAGTTTCTCATCTTCCGCTTAGAGCAAATCAAAAGCAGCAAATTACAAGTGACGAGCAAGAAGCTGACACAATTACTCATGACACAGCAGCAGGGAGTAACAGCACGAATGTGACAAAAGGAAAAGAAACTCCCTAAATTAAGAAAGGACATAGACAAGAACTCTAAGCACAGCCCCGCCACTTCCTAGGGCTCTTGATGATGTCATTTAACCTCACAACAATGTGGCTTCCTTGTCTGTTAGACATCAGTGATGACACCTGTTAGTGGGGCCGTCATGACGATTTAACGAAACATGAATCTGAAGAGCCAGTCGGTGTCTGGTACATAGAAGAAGCCCCACAACATTGCTTCCTTCCTCCGTTCCTACATGGATTCGCTTCAGTCCACTCACCTGACAAAGCACTTGACCCTTAGCTGCTCTCCCAGAGAACCAAAGAGGAAAGTTCCTATTATCTTATATTAAGAAGAGAATGAAAACTCAAGGGTTAGACCACATGGACAACTTTAAAAAAAAAAAAAAAAAAAAAAAAAACAGAGGAGGCTGATATGGTTAGGCTTTGTGTCCCCACTCAAATTTCATCTTGAATTGTAATCCTCATAATCCCCCACGTGTCAAGGGAGAGATCAGGTGGAGGTAACTGAATCATGGAGGCAGTTTCCCCCCTGCCATTCTCATGACAGTGAGTTCTCACGAGATCTGATGGTTTTATAAGGAGCTCTTTCCCCTTCGCTCGGCATTTCTTCTTCCTGATGCCGTGTAAAGAAAGTACCCAGCTTCCCCTTCACCTTCTGCCATGATGGTAAGATTCCTGAGGCCTCCCCAGTGATACTGATCTGCGAGTCAAACCTCTTTCCTTTATAAATGACTCAGTCTCAGGCAGTACTTTATAGCAATAGGAAAAGGGACTAATACAATGGCCTTTTTTTTTTTTTTTTTTTTTTTTTTTTTTTTTTGAGACGGAGTCTCGCTCTGTCGCCCAGGCTGGAGTGCAGTGGCCGGATCTCAGCTCACTGCAAGCTCCGCCTCCCGGGTTCACGCCATTCTCCTGCCTCAGCCTCCCGAGTAGCTGGGACTACAGGCGCCCGCCACCTCGCCCGGCTAGTTTTTTGTATTTCTTAATAGAGACGGGGTTTCACCCTGTTAGCCAGGATGGTCTCGATCTCCTGACCTCGTGATCCGCCCGTCTCGGCCTCCCAAAGTGCTGGGATTACAGGCTTGAGCCACCACGCCCGGCCTTACGATGGCCTTTTAAGTGGAGAGTCAAGTGTGAAATTTCTTGGCATGACACCTTGGATACCAATCAACAGGTGCTGCCATTGTCACCATGGTTGTTGTTTTGACGATCTGCAAGAGAAGAAAATGCTTCACCCCTGTCTTAGTCTCTTCGGGCTGCTATAACAAAATACCTCAGACTGGGTGGCTTATAAGCCACAGAAATTTATTCCTCACAGTTCTGGGAGGTCCAAGACCAAGGTGCTGGCACAGTTAATGTCTGGTGAGGGCCGGCTTCCTGGTTCTTAGTCAGTATCTTTCTCACATGGTGGAAGGGGAAAGGGGTTCCTCTGGGGCATCTTTTAGAAAAGCTCCAACCTCATTCACAAGAGCTCCACCCTCATGACCTAATCACCTCTCAGAGGTCCTGCCTCCCAAAACACTGTCACCTTGGGGATTAGGATCTCAGCACACGAATTTAGGCGGGGACACAAACATTCAGACCCTAGCACCCTTTTATGAAACATTCTGCCATGGTTTGAATGTGTCCCCCAAATTCATGTGTTGGAAAAGTAATCCTTAATGCAACCGGGTTGGGAGGTGGAGCCTCACAGAAGGTAAATGAGTCACAGAGCCTCATAGTGGGCCTTGCAAGTCGTGCTGCTGGGACTGGACTTTACTGCAGAGCCACTGGAGTGTTTCACACTGTGGAGTGGCAGGCCACATTTGCACTCTGGCAACACCACTCCTTATGGCAAGCCATCTGTGGCTCCACGGGCACTTCCTCTACTGCTCCTTAGCACCACAATGTCTAGGGAGAAACAGAATGCAAGCTACACTTGATGTAATTTTAAATTTTCTTGCATAACAATAAAAAGAAACAGATAAAATTAATAGTATTTTGTAACCTAACATCTCCCAGATATTATCAACTTAACGTATCAATATACAAAAATATTAATAAAGTATATTACTTTTGGATCCATACTTGGCCTTTGAAATCTGGCGTGTATTTTGAACTTACAAAACATCTCAATTCTGACTAGCCACATTTCACATGGTGGTTAATGGCTACCATAGTGGACAGTGAAGATCAGACACACCCTCAGGAGACCTGGGTTCAAGCAAGCATTTTTGGAGAGAATCTCCACTGGGTGTAAAAAGCATTGAAAAGTCATTATGAGGAAACTGGGAGAGAGACGTGCAGATTGACCATCCTACTTCACCAATAAACTGCATGCCCTCCTGGTACTTTCTTTAAGATAAGAATCTTTATCTTATTTGCCATAAATCTCACCTTCAGTCAAAACAAAATGCCATTCCCTGATGCCTTGGAGAATTCCGGAGTCTGGAAAATGCAACTTGGAGGAAATACTGAAGGGTCTTCAGGAGAACTCATCTGGTCTCTTCGTGCCACCTTGGGACCTCCACCAGGAGGACATTGAAGCACCAGCCACTTATGACCCCTAGAGGGCGTGGGGATTCTGCCTGGTACTGGGGTTCCCAGGGTAGAAATGTTCTTCCTGCAGAGAAGCACTCAGAGGGTCCCTGGCACCATTTCTTCAAGGGAAGAAGAATCTGTTGGTGACCAGCACCAGTAAACAAGAATCTGTTGGTGACCAGCACCAGAGTGGAGGCAAGAAACCAGTAATACCTGGTTTCCACACCAAACTCTTTGAATATTCTCCAACAGCAGATTTCTCTTACAAACCTGTTGTTGAAGAAACAAAAGGCACTCTTTCAAGTACAGAACTTTCTGAGGAGTTATGGGCTGCCTCTCACTCTTCCAGTGCAGCTGGAAGAATGCACAGTGTGGTTTTTGGTACAAGCCAGGGGCCAACTGAAATTTTCTCCTTTATCCTCCTCCAAAAGCAGATCTGTGGGACAAACATTCTTGCAGGGAGAACAAAAATATGGTGCGCTTTGATTTTGGCCTCACTGCATATTTTGCCAACACAGGTTAACAAGGCCAAAGGGGGAGAGAAAGGACAAAAAGACAAGCATGAGGGGTTTTATGTAAGAAAAGCTGCTGACAAGCACGTGAGCCACACACAGCCCTTTGAGTGCCTGCATCTGGTGTGTGGAGATAGCAAAGGCACCTTACCCTTTGTGATGGGGGAAAAAGGTTTTGCCGTTTGACAAGTTAGCTCCACTAAAGACGGAATTTTACATCAGTTATTTCCCTCATGTTAAAACAAAAAAAAAAAAAAACAGAGAGAAGCAGAGCGTCACATCCAACCTCTCCAGCACATGCAGAAACCTTCTCTTCTCCATCGCTAACTCGTTTCCTCCATGAGCTCGTCCAGTCCCATGGTTTTAAGTTCCATCTACATGTGTGGTTCCCAGGGGTTTATCTCAAGCCCCCTGCTCACCTTTACCACACCCCATCTGTTCCTGGCCTTAATTCCCTCTCATCACAGTTGACCGATTACTCAGTCCGGAACTCTTAAGAGGTACCCTTGACTATCTCTCTCTCATCCCACAGTCAAATCATCAGTAAATCTTGTGGCTCAGAATGTACCCAAGATCTGACTGCTCCCATCCTCTGCCACCATCCTAAGCCAGCCCCACCTCTCCCCTGCTACACAGGCTTTCTCAGCAGTCTCCTCACTTCCACTCCACCAACCCCTACAGTCCACTATCCACACAGCAGTGAGATTGCTTCTTTGAGAACCTAAATCACATCATGTCAGTCCTCCACTCAAAGTCATCAACTCCCCAGCTTCCACTGAATGAAAGCTCAACTCCTTGCCAAAGCCTGCAGGCCCTCCAGCAGCTCCCACTCAGCTCCAGCCACAATGACCTCCTTGCTGGCTCCCTAGGAATGCCATTGCACTCCTGCTTCAGGGACTTTGCACTGCAGTCCCTTTCGACGAGTCCTACCACAGACCTTCGCACAACTCTTTTCTTCAATTCATTCGGTTGTACGACCAAAGTCCCCCCTTCAGAAGGCCTTCCTAGACCACCCCACCCAAAACTGCATCACCACTGTACTGTATTTCCTTATTCTACTTTATTTTTATTCATAGCACTTACAACTACTTGACTTTATATTATATTTCATTTGCTTACTTACCTGTCATCTGTCTACCCCCACCAAAATGCAAACTCTAGGAAGGCAAAGACTTATCCATTGCTACATCTACATGCTTAGAAGAATGCTTAGTACCTAGACAATCCATAAATATTAGGCACACACAAAAGATGTGTTGTTCAGGATGTGGAAAAAAGGAATACTTGTACCCTGCTGGTGGGAATGTACATTAGTACGGCCATTACGGAAAATACTACGGATGTTCCTCAAAACAATTAAAAACAAAACAAAAACTACGATATGATCCAGTGATTCTACTTCTGGGTGTATGCCCAAAGGAAATAAAACCGGTATGTCGAGGAGATACACTGTCCCACATGTTCATATACTCACATGCCCATTGTAGCACTATTCACAATAACCAAGACATGGAACCAACCTAAGTGTCCATCGATGGATGAATGATAATGAAATCATGGGACCAGGTGCGGTGGCTCACGCCCGTAATCCCAGCACTTTGGGGGGTTGAGGTGGGAGGATCATGAGCTCAGGAGTTCAAGACCAGCCTGGCCAACGTGGTGAAATCCCGTCTCTACTAAAGATACTAAAAAATAGCCAGGCGTGGTGGAGCACGCCTGTAATCCAAGCTACTCAGAAGGCTGAAGCAAGAGAAACATTTGAACCTGGGAGGCAGAAGTTACAGTGAGCTAAGATTGCGCCATTGCACTCCAGCCTGGCAACAGAACAAGACTTCGTTTTAAAAAGAAAAAAAGAAAAGAAAAAGAAATCACGGTATGTGTACACAATGGAATACTAATCAGTATTTTGAAAAAAGGAAATCCTGTCATTTTCAACAATATGAATGAACCTGGAGGACACTGTGCTAAGTGAAATAAACCAGGCAGACTTTCTCCTATGACCGGCTAGGCCGTGGGACCTGGCCCCAGCAGGACTCTCTGGGCTCATCATCCACTAATCTCTTCCCTTCTTTCTGTTTCTGGAACATAATAAGCTTATTTTCCCCTCAAGGCCTTTGTCCTTGTTATTCCCCTGCCTAGAAAAACTCTCCCTTCACTCAGAGGCTGCTTCCTTGGAGAGGCCTCTCTTCCTCAGCTATCCTATCTAAGATAGCCACCACGGCCACCTCAGCCCCGACTTGGACACTCAGGGCCTTCAATCTTCTTCATGTTGCCCCAGAACTTTATACAATCACTTCCTGGACTTATTCGTTTGTCTTCCTGGTAGTATGAGACCTCTCTGAGCACAGATTGCTTTCCTGTCTTCAGTATTCAGGACATCGCCTGATGCACAGTACACACCCAATAAATACTAGTAGAATAAATGAATGAGGCAAGTAGCCAGAAAGAGACAATGTAACCCACATGCAAATAAAAGTGGAAAATGTGTTCCTGCTCTCAGCAACCTTATCCCCCAAACCTATGGTCTCCTATGGAATGGTTAAAAACTCTGATTCATCCCATTGGCAGCTTAGGCCACTGTCATGGGGTGAAGATCTAGCTATGACACTCCAGAAATAAGGCCAGAGGAACAATCTTCAAGTAAGAGACTCCAGCATTGGGAATCAAGAATATGACACATCACTACTTTGGTTATAAATGAAGCTTGCTTTGATCCCAGACCTCTCCGCCTTTGCTCACTTTTTTTTGCTGTCAGCTACCCCAAAGTCTTAAAAAGATAAGGCAGAATGGCCATGTGTTTTCTTTCAAGAGTTTTAAACAGGAAAAGTTCCCAGTACTACCTAGTCTGAGCTGAAAAGGTTCCACTCCTGAACACTGGTATCTCATAAGATCTTTCTTCCTACCCAGCAAAATTATAAGTTCAAAAAACTTAGTCATGGAATCAATGAGCTAGAAGGTTCATCCATGTACATCAAGTCCAGCTTCTCCCATTGCACAGATGAGGAACCTGAAGCACAAACACACAATCAGCTCAACATTTCATGGTGAATTTCAGCAGAGTGGAGGGAAGAACCCTGGCTTGTGCCTTCCACTCAAAGCACGCTCAACTACCAGCTGCTTAACCTGTCCTTAAGTTTGTCCTGGGAAAGTTCCCCTACTCTAAATTTGAGACTCAAATAAATTATTTTCATAAAACCTAGAACTGAAGGTTATTTGGCCAAAATGTGACTACATCTGGTTGACTCCTTCACAAGGCAGGCAATTGCTTGAACAGGCTGAACTGTTGGAGTTGTTGCTTATGTTGATTCTGACTCTGCTTCCCTGGCGCCTCTATTGGTCCCAAGTGTGCCATCCTGGAGGCAGATATCACAGTGATTAAAAATATGTGCTTTCATAACAGATGAATCTGTTTCAAATTCTGGCTCTTCCCATTACTAGAGGTGTGGCCTGGTAAAATGTATTTCACTTCCCTGCAAGATGGGAAACAGTGTGAATAATATGACCCTTTTATGTAGATAAAAATAGATGGGCATAGATACACCCTGTTTCACTGACTCTAAGATGCACATGTAACCTTTCTATTAAAAATTTAAAGGACTCAGTTCAAAATGGCTGACTAAATGTAGCCATGTGTACCTCCTCCTCAAGAGACACAAAACCAGCAGGTAGATACTCTGACTTTAGATCAATAGATCACCTAAGAGAGACACTGGGAGTCAACACACAAGAGGCAGGAAGTTCTGGAAGCAGAGAGGGACAGGGAAACCAGGCAGCCTCCTCAGGCAGGATCAGCTGGGAACCAAAATGCGAGGAAAGGGAAAGTGATAGTCCCCCAGGCCTCCACCTTCCTGCCACAGACTTTTACAATTCTAGTTGTGGGAGAACCCCTTGACCCACACAGGCCTTGAGACTAACACAGGGAGATGCCTAGAGATTGCACAGAGACACTGCTCCAGAGAGGGAGCCCACACGGAATCCCACAGGCTTCCAAGCCCCTAGAAGCTGCAGCTTGGTGCCAGTCTGAGAGCTAAGCCCCCAAAGAACCATGTCCTGCCCTGGGTCCGACGGGACTGCTGCCACCCCAGGCCAAGGAGGGAGAGGGGAGAGCAGGCACTTTCACATGCCATGAAGACAAACCCCACTGCTACTGCTGTGGGCTGCTGTAGGACCAAAGGGCAAGAAACCACACTCTGCACTGCAACCCATATCTGTCACTCCAGCAGAGGGGCCCTGCCTTCCCAGATCGCAGGTCTGCAGCCAAGACCATCCTGACAGCCCAAACTCCTAAGGGCCGCATCTTACCTTGGGGCCAGGGCTGATGCTGCCACTGTCACTGCCTAGCCAGTGAGGGAGAGGAGAGGCTGAGATTTCACACACCACAAAAACAAATACCACCACCACCACTGCAGGCTGCTGTGGAACCAAGGTACAAGGAAACCATGCATCCCAAAGCTACCTCTCTACACTGCTCCCACTGAGAATAGCCTCACCCTCCCCAGTGGAAGGCCTGCAGTGCAGCCATCACCACCCACACATGAGCATTCTGCCCATGAACTGGAGATCACTCCATCCCTGCTTATCTCAGCCAGTGACTGAATATACTACCAGGGCGCCTGATGACAAGTCTGCTAACCTTGTCCTCTCCCGCTAGTACTTCAGCATGCCATCCAGGAACCTGGAAACCACCCAGCACAGTCCATCACCATTTGCACCCGAACACTTCTCCCAGGGTCTGAGGTCAGGCCATCACAACCTGCCAATACTACCACAGCTGGCACCCACCCTCATGCACCACCAGCAGGCCAGGTGACTGAAACACCCAACCTGTCATGGCCACCACCAGCATCAACATGGCCCATTTAGATTCCAGTGGATTGCTCCACCACCACTACTGCCCTTGTGCACATCAAGCCTGCTACCCATGGACCCAAGAGCCCACAAACACACCCGGCCCACCACTGCCATTACAGACCTCTGAGCAGGCCACCTGCAGACCCAAGCATCAATCTTCCTGGGCCAACTCACACTGGTACCAGTTTATGCCACCCTGAGTCCCAGAGACAGGTATGCTCAGCACACCACTGCCATCCCTGGAACATGAAGGCTGACATACCCTGGCATCCTAGTCCTCAGCAAAACTTTATCACAGACTCCAATAATAACCACTCCCAAGCCACCAAGGAAATCACAGGTGCCAGTGATACTGTTTACAGTCAAAGAAATCATGCAGAGATTACATTCATACATGCACCCCAAATCAAAGCCTATGCACCCTATGCAACCAACAATATAGATACATCTATAGGAAAAAAAAAAACTCTCCCCTATGAAAGCAGATTCAAAAAATGGGAAGAAGCGGCTATTACACCAGATGCATAGATATCAGTGTAAGGACACAGACATAGAAACATAAAAAAGCAAGGAAATACAGTACCTTCAAAAGAATATAATAATTCTTAAGCAACAGATGGCAATCAAAAAGAACTTTATAAAATCCCAGGTAAATAATTTAATTACTGATTTTTAAACTTAGCAGGATACAAGAGAATCCTGAAATATAATACAGAGGAGTCAGAAAAACAGTTCAGGATATGAATGAGAAATTTAACAAAGAAACATTCTAATGGACATTCTATTAAAGAGACATTAATAGACATTCTATTGAAGAACCAAGGAAGAATTCTGAAACTGAAGACATCATTGAATGAATGCAGAATACATTCAAAAGCTTCAACAATAGATGGCTGAATAGATTCTTTCTTCAAGCAGAAGAAAGAATTTCAGAACTTAAGTCTTTTGAAAATCCAGTCAGGAAAAATTAAGGAAACAATAAAAAAGAATAAGCAAAGCTTTTGTAACATTTGGGAAAACGTAAAGCAATCAAATAGAATTATCAGTATCCCTAAGGGCAAATAGAGAATAAAAGGATTGGAAAACTTTTTTAATGAAATAATAGATGAAAACTTCTCAAGTCTGGCAAGAAATGTAAACATCCAGATACAGGAGGCTTATCAATCCCCACAAAGATACAAATGCAAAAAGATATTCTCAACAGCCCGTTATAGTCAGACTGTCTAAAGTCAAAGATAAAGAGCAAATCCTAAGAACAGCAAGAAAAAAGCATCTGGTCACCTCTAAAAGAAACTCCATTAAACTAACAATGGATTTCTCAGACCCATCTCACGTGCAGAGACACAAACAGGTTCAAAATAAAGGGATGGAGGACTATTTACCAAGCAAGTGGAAATCAACAACAACAACAAAAAAAGCGGGAGTTGCAATCCTGGTCTCTGAAAAAACAGACTTTAAACCAGCAAAGATCAAAAGAGACAAACAAGGGCATTACATTACATAATAGTAAAGGGATCAATGCAACAAGAAGAGCTACCTATCCTAAATATATATGCACCTAATACGGGAGCACCTAGATTCATAAAGCAAGTTCTTAGATACCTACAAAGAGACCCAGACTCCAACACAATAATGGTGGGAAACTTTAAACACCCCACTGTCAATATTAGACAGGTCAACAGCACAGAAAATTAACAAGGACATTCAGGATTTGGACTCAGCTCTGGACCAAGCGGACCTAATAGGCAGCTACAGATCTCTCCACCCCAAATCAACAGAAGATACGTTCTTCTCAGCACCTCATTACACTTATCCTAAAATTGACCACATAATTGGAAGTAAAACACTCCTCGGCAAATGCAAAAGAATGGAAATCATAACAAACAGTCTCTTAGATCACAGTGCAATCAAGTTAGAACTCAGGGATTAAGACACTTACTCAAAACTGCACAACTACATGGAAACTGAGCAACCTGCTCCTGAATGACTACTGGGTAAATAACGAAATTAAGGCAGAAATAAAGATGTTCTTTGAAACCAATGAGAACAAAGACACAATGTACCAGAATCGCAGAGACACATTTAAAGCAATGTGTAGAGGGAAATTTATAGCACTAACTGCCCACTAGAGAAAGCAGGAAAGATCTAAAATTGACATCCCAACATCACAATTAAAAGAACTAGAGAAGCGAGAGCAAACAAATTCAAAAGCTAGCAGAAGACAGGAAATAGCTAAGATTAGAGCAGAACTGAAGAAGATAGAGATACAGACAACCCTTCGAAAAATCAATGAATCCAGGAGTTGGTTTTTAGAAAAGATCAACAAAATAGATAGACTGCTATTCAGACTCATAAAGAAGAAAAGAGAGAAGAATCAGGCCGGGCGCGGTGGCTCAAGCCTGTAATCCCAGCACTTTGGGAGGCCGAGACGGGCGGATCACGAGGTCAGGAGATCGAGACCATCCTGGCTAGCACGGTGAAACCCCGTCTCTACTAAAAAATACAAAAAACTAGCGGGGCGAGGTGGCGGGCGCCTGTAGTCCCAGCTACTCAGGAGGCTGAGGCAGGAGAATGGTGTAAACCCGGGAGGCGGAGCTTGCAGTGAGCTGAGATCCGGCCACTGCACTCCTGCCTGGGCGACAGAGCGAGACTCCGTCTCAAAAAAAAAAAAAATGATAAAGGAGATATCACCACTGATTCCACGGAAATACAAACTACCATCAGAGAATACTATAAATACCTTTATGCAAATAAACTAGAAAATCTAGAACAAATGGATAAATTCCTGGACACATACACCCTCCGAACTCTAAACAAGGAAGAAGTTAAATCCCTGAATAAACCAATAACAAGTTCTGAAATTGAGGCAGTAATTAATAGCCTACCAACCAAAAAAGTCAAGGACCAGATGGATTCACAGCCAACTTCTACCGGAGGTACAAAGAGGAGCTGTTACCATTCCTTCTGAAACCATTCCAAACAACGGAAAAAGAGAGAATCCTCCCTAATTCATTTTATGAGGCCAGCATCATCCTGATACCAAAACCTGGCAGAGACACAACAAAAAAAGAAAATTTCAGGCCAATATCCCTGATGAACATCAATGCGAAAATCCTCAATAAAATACTGGCAATCCAAATCGAGCAGCATATCAAAATCTTATCCACCACAATCAAGTCAGCTTCATACCTGGGATGCAAGGCTGGTTCAACATATGCAAATCAATAAACATAATCCATCACGTAAACAGAACCAATGACAAAAACTACATGATTATCTCAACAGATGCAAAAAAGGCCTTAGACAAAATTCAACACCACTTCATGCTAAAAACTCTCAATAAACTAGGTATTGATGGAATGCACCTCAAAATAATAAGAGCTATTTGTGACAAACCCACAGCCAATATCATACTGAATGGTCAAAAACTGGAAGCATTCCCTTTGAAAACCAGCGCAAGACAAGGATGCCCTCTCTCACCACTCCTGTTCAACATAGTATTGGAAGTTCTGGCCAGGGCAATCAGGCAAGAGAAAGAAATAAAGGGTATTCAAATAGGAAAAGTGGAAGTCCAATTGTCCCTGTTTGCAGATGACATGAATGTATATTTACAAAACCCCATTGTCTCAGCCCAAAATCTCCTTAAGCTGATAAGCAACTTCAGCAAAATCTAAGGATACAAAATCAAAGTGCAAAAATCACAAGCATTTCTATACACCAATAACAGACAAAAAGAGAGCCAAATCATGAGTAAACTCCCATTCACAATTGCTGCTAAGAGAATAAAATATCTAGGAATCCAACCTACAAGGGATGCAAAGGACCTCTTCAAGGAGAACTAAAACCACTGCTCAAGGAAATGAGAGAGGACACAAATAAATGAAAAAACATTCCATGCTCATGGATAGGAAGAATAAATATCATGAAAGTAGCCATACTGCCCAAAGTAATTTATAGAATTAATGCAATCCCCATCAAGCTACCATTGACTTTCTTCACAGAATTGGAAAAAACTACTTTAAAGTTCATATGGAACCAAAAAGGTGCCTACATAGCCAAGACAATCCTAAGCATAAAGAACAAAGGTGGAGGCATCATACTACCTGACTTCAAGCTATACTACAAGGCTACAGTAACCAAAACAGCATGGTACTGGTACCAAAACAGATATGTAGACCAGTGGAACAGAACAGGGGCCTCAGAAATAACACCACACATCTACAACCATCTGATCTTTGACAAATCTGTCAAACACAAGCAATGGGGAAAGGATTCCCTATTTAATAAATGGTGTTGGAAAATCTGGCTAGCTATTTGCAGAAAACTGAAACTGGACCCCTTCCTTACACCTTATACAAAAATCAACTCAAGATGATTTAAAGACTTAAATGTAAGACCTAAAACCATAAAAATCCTAGAAGAAAACCTAGGCAATACCATTCACGACATAGGCATGGGCAAAGACTTCATGTCTAAAACACCAAAAGCAATGGCAACGAAAGCCAAAATTGACAAATGGGATCTAATTAAACTAAAAAGCTTCTGCACAGCAAAAGAACCTATCACCAGAGTGAACAGGCAATCTACAGAATGGGAGAAAATTTTTGCACTCTATCCATCTGACAAAGGGCTAATATCCAGAATCTACAAAGAACTTAAACAAATTTACAAGAAAAAAAAAAATCAAAAAGTGGGCAAAAGATATAAACACACACTTCTCAAAAGAAGACATTTATACAGCCAACAACCACATGAAAAACAGCTCATCATCACTGGTCATTAGAGAAATGCAAATCAAAACCACAATGAAATACCATCTCATGCCAGTTAGAATGGCAATCATTAAAAAGTCAGGAAACCACAAATGCTGGGGAGGATGTGGAGAAATAGTAACGCTTTTACACTGTTGGTGGGACCGTACACTAGTTCAACCATTTTGGAATACAGTGTGGCAATTCTTCAAGGATCTAGAACTAGAAATACCACTTAACCCAGTAATCCCATTACTGGGCATATACCCAAAGGATTATAAATCATTCTACTATAAAGACACATGCACACATATGTTTATTGTGGCACTGTTCACAATAGCAAAGATCTGGAACTAATCCAAATGTCCATCAGTGATAGACTTGATAAAGAAAATGTGGCACATATATACCATCGAATACTATGCAGCCATAAAAAAGGATGAGTTTATGTCCTTTGCAGGGACATGGATGAAACTGCAAACCATCATTCTCAGCAAACTAACACAAGAACAGAAAACCAAACACCGCATGTTCTCACTCACAAGTGGGAGTTGAACAATGAGAACACATGGACACAGGGAGGGGAACAACTCACACCAGGGCCTGTCCGGAGGTGGGGGACTAGGGGAGGGATAGCTTTAGCAGAAATACATAATGTAGGTGACGGGTTGATGGATGCAGCAAACTACCATGGCACATGTATACCTATGTAACAAAACTGCACATTCTGCACATGTACCCCAGAACTTAAAGTATAATAATAAAATAATGATAATTTTAAAACTATGTGATCATCTCTATAGATGCAGAAAAAGCATTTGGTAAAATTTAACATCCTTTCATGATAAAAACTTTAGTAAATTAGGGGTAGAAGAAAAGTACCTCGACATAATAAAGACTGAATACAACAAACCCACAGCTAACATCACAATGACTGGGGAAAAGTCGAGAAAAAACAAGGATGCTCACTTTCATCACTGCTATTCAGCATAGTACAGGAAGTCCTAGCCAGAGCAATCAAGCAATAGAAGAAATAAAAAGAAACCAAATTAGCAAAGAGTAAGTAAAATTGTCTCTCTTTGCTTATGATGTAATGGTATCTAGAAAAACCTGGACTTTACCAAAAATTTTGTAGATCTGATAAATGAATTCAGTGAAATTGCCAAATACAAAAGTAACATACAAAAATTAGTAGTATTTCTATACACTAATAACAACCTAGCCTAGAAAGAAATCAAGACAGCAATCCCACTTACAATAGCTACTAAAATAAAATAAAATACCTAGGGAAAAACCTAACCAGAAAGCTAAAGATATTTACAAGGAAAACTATGAAACACTAATGAAAAAAAATGAAGAGGACACAAACAATAGAAAAACATCCTGTACTTATGCATCAGAAGAACTAATATTGTTAAAATGGCCATAATGCCCAAAGCAATCTACAGATTCAATGCACTCCTTATCAAAATACCAATGTCACTCTTTATAGACTTACCAAAAAAATTCTAAAATTCATACAGAACCAAAAAAAAAAAAAGCCTGAATAGCCAAAGCAATCCTGAGCATTAAGAACAAAGCTGGAGGCATAACGTTACCTGACTTCTAAACATATGTAACCAAAACAGCACAGTATTGATATAAAAATAGACACATAGACCAATGGAACAGAATAGAGAATCCAGAAATAAAGCCACATATCTATAGCCATTTGATTTTCAACAAAGCCAACAAGAACTTACACCGGGGAAAGGACACCCTCTTCAGTAAATGATGCCAGGAAAATTGGATAGCCACATGCAGAATAATGCAGCTGGACTGCTACCTCTCAGCATGTACAAAAATCAATTCAAAATGGATTAAACATTTAAGCAAATGACTCAAAACTTTAAAAATACCAGGATAAAACCTAGGGAGAACTCTTCTGGACATCAGACTAGACACAAAATTTATGACTAAGACCTCAAAAGCATAGGCAGCAAAAGCAAAAATAGACCAATGGGACTTAATTAAATTAAAATGTTTCTGCATACCAAAAGAAATAATAGAAAGAGTGAAGAGACAATCTGTTGAATGGGAGAAAATATTAAAAATATTAAATAATATTTGCATTTAATAATATTTAATATATCATTAAATAATATTTTAAGCTATTCATCTGAAAGAGGACTAATATCCAGATTATGTAAGAAACTCAAACAACTCAACAGTAAAAAGAAGCAAATAATCCCATTAAAAAGTGGGCAAAGGACATGAATGGACATTTCTCAAAAGAAGACCTACAAACAGCCAACATGTGTAAAAAAAATACTCAATGTCACTAATCACTGGAGAACAGCAAACCAAAAGTACAATGAGATATCTTAATCCAGTCAGAATGGCTACTATTAAGAAGAAAAATTAACAGATGTTGACAAGGGTGTGGAGAAAAGAGAATTCTTATAAACTGTGGGAATAAAAACTAGTACAGTCACTATCAAAAACACTATGGAGATGTCTAAAAGAACTAAAAATAGAATTACCATTCAATCCAGCAACCCCACACCAAGTATCTACCCAAAGGAATAGAAGTCAATATATCAAAGAGATATCCATACTTGCGCATTTACTGAAGCACTATTCACAATAGCAAAGATATTGAATCAACCTAAGTGTTCATCATTGGATGAATGGATAAAGAAAATGTGGTACATATGTGCATTGGAATACTACTTAGACATATAAAAGAATGAAATCATGTCATTTTCAGCACATGGATGGTACGGAAGGTCATTATCTTATTTAAAATAAGCCAGGCACAGAAAGACAAATATCAAGTGTTCTCACTTATATGTGTGAGCTAAAAATGTTATCAGATGGCGGTAGGGAGTAGAAGATAGATAATACACTGGGAAGGGTGAGTAGGACAGGAGGGAGGATAAAGAGAAGTGGGTTAAAGGGTACAAACACACAGTTAGGTAAAAGGAATAAATTCAATGTTTGTTAGCAGAGTAGGGTGACTGTAATTGACAAAAATGTATTATACTTGGTGATGGACATCCTAAATATCCTGGCTTGATCACTATGCATTATATACATGTAACAAAATGTCACACGCAACCCATACATTTGTACTGATAAAATTGTTTAGTTTAAGAAACGATGCCTCTTACAATATAGGATCTCCCAGAACCACTCCAGCCAGGTGACAGCTACAGAAAAGGTCAACACTAAAGCATCTTGGAATCCTGAAATATAATAAGTTTGCTAGCATGTGTATTCTGGAAACAATCAAAGACACATTCATAAGTAATTACCTCCAAGGAGAGGAACAGAAAATGGGAAATGAGGCTTTTGCTGTCCATTTTCTTCCACTCCACCCTGTTTGGCTTTTCCAACTTGTGAAATGAATTCAAGAATAAATGGATCATTTGTGGCTTATTTTCTTCTTTATACTTTGTAACTTTAAAAAGGCTCAATCAATCTTAGTTTTTAAAAAAGTAGAAGAATAAGCAAAGCAAATTATCTTTTTTTTTTTTTTTTTTTTTTCCCAAGAAGGAGTCTCTGTCTGTCGCCTAGGCTGCAGTGCAGTGGTGCAATCTCAGCTCACTGCAACCTCCTCCTCCTAGGTTCAAGCAATTCTCCTGCCCCCTCCTTCTGGGTAGCTGGGATTACAGACACCTGTCACAGTGCCCATCACCACACCCGGCTAATTTTTGTACTTTTAGCAGAGATGGGGTTTCGCCATGTTGGCCAGGCTGGTCTTGAACTCCTGACCTCAGGTGATCCCCCTGCCTCCTCAGCCTCCCAAAATGCTGGGATTACAGGTGTGAGCCACTATGTCTGGCCAAGTATATCATCTTAATTCTTGATCTTTCTCACTCTCACCCTCGTTCCATTCAAGAAACTGGAAAAACATTTCAAAGATCTAAAGAGAGACGGGGTGTTACAGTGTAGTGTCAGGAGTACTGAGCCAGAGTTGGAAAGCAGGGGTAGACAGCACCCCAAATTAGCAAATCTGTGTAGGAGCAATTAACTTTCATGCATTGTTGGTGGATGCCAAATTTTGTATTACCCTTTTGAAAAACCATTTGTCAAAATGTAACAATTAAATATTCAGGTCTTTGACCCATAAATGTCACTACAGTAATTTTATCATGAAGAAAGTTTCCATAATACTTTGTAAAATACTCATACAATTTCTTTTAATAGCAAAAATAATTGGCACGATCTCAAATTTACATCAATACGTTACAGTTAAGTAAACTATAACACACCCAATGAATGGAAATGAATCCATAATAACATTATAAAAACTTTATTTAAAAATGTGATAACCAGATTAAATTTTACAAAGTGAGATATAAAATTGCATATATGGTACATTTCGGCGGAAGGGAGCAACGCTTTTAAATACAAAAAAGTGTAAAACATTGAAGAAATGGCAAAATAAATTTAAATAGAAAAAAATATGTGAGCTAGGAGGACAGACACCCTAAATCTCACATGTATTTTCTCCTTCATTTACGCATTCAGCCACTGTGGATCATTCACCTTGAGCGGAGCACTGTGCCATGATCTGAAGAAAACAAGATCTTCGCCCAAAAGAAGCTTATGACTTAGGCATACAGATAATCCATTTCCCTAAAGAGATTAACTGAACAAAGGAATAGAAGTAAATGCAAGAGATAACAGTAAAAATAAACTGTCTCACTCGAATAGCTAGAATAACAGCAAAATATAACCTAAAGAAAGAAAGAGGGAGGAATTATTAAATATAAAAGCTGGAAGTAATTTATTCAAATCCTAAAAAGCAGAATGAATAAAAAGAATTTGTGAAAAGACCAATAATACAGATGACCATCTTACAAAGCTAATTGATAGAAAGGACAGAAAAGAAAGGGAGAAAGGGAGGAAGGGAGGGAAGGAAAGAGGGAGGGAGGGAGAGAGGAAGGAAGACACAACAGAAAACATTGAGAATGAAGGTCTTCCTGTTTCCAGTCCCACGTGTAAGGAGCTTGAACGTTGTCACTCCCATCCTCACAACAAAGGAAGAGTTGAAAAAACTGAAAGTCAGCAGTTCTTCTTAGATCCATCAGATAACTCAGGTGACAGGGCAAACTGCTGCCCCCAAAATTGATGAGACAGCCAGGTGGATACAAGAATTACAGCTCACTGGAGCAGAATCCCAGCAAGAGAAATCTCCACCAGAAGCAGTGCCGAGGTAGGAAAACCTGAACTATAATTCATGAATTGCTGGAGGTCCTATGTGGACAAAGTTTGAGAGTTTATAAACTCCAGGAGAACCTAGTCTTAGAGGGATCCCCACACTTTTGGGAGCCTTATCTCCAGCAGCAATCTCAAGTTCTCAGAGTGCACACCGAAGAAAAAAATCCACTTTTGCTTACAGCAGCGAGAAGAGAAAACTAACCATTTTGAAATCTGCCCAGAGCATCCTGCTCTTCTTAACAACATATTAAGAATGAGAAGGGGATTACAACCACAGGCATGAAATGGTTGTTTGTTCATTATAAGAGAAAACTATGTACAACTGTATGATAATGAATTTTAAAATTTCAGTGAAATGGCTGATGTTTCAAAGACACGAATTCACCAAAACTGAGGAAATGAGAAGTACATTTGAATGCAGCAAGGCAGGGATGTGGAAAATGAGCTTCCTCATGTGCTTCTGTAAGAAATAACCTCACATTGTTCTTCCGAAATGCAATTTGAAGACCCATGTCAAATATCTCTAACATGTGCAAGCACATTGACCTATAAATCACTACCCTCATGCAAATTATTCTAGCAAAATAACAAATGAGCAAAAAACTGTATTCTTCCATAGTCAAAGATATTTATCAAAGTACTATGTATAATAGTGAAAAAAACAGGGAACAACTTACACGTCTAATAACAACAATTTTGATAAATAAATGGTGGCACACGGCACATGTATACAATAGGCTGCTATCCAGTCATCAAAAATGAGGCTGCGGGTACTTTTTGGTTTAAAAAGCTGTTCATACTATATTAGCAAGATGCAAACTGCAAGTTACCAAACAAGAGATATAGTGTGATCGCACTTTTTATTTCTTTAGAGAAAGAAAACAGCATTTTGCAGAACCACATATCCAATCACTTGCAGCACGTAACTCTAGGGACTTGAGTTTGGGTAATTCATCTTCTTCTTCATACTTTACATGTTTTAGGTATATGTGTCTATTAAAATAAGCGTAAAATATGTACACAGAGAACAAGTGACCAATAAAGGTAACAAAATATTATTTCAGGTGCTGAAAATATGGGCTGATTTTTTTTTATTCTTATTCCTAGACTTCAGCAGTTAAGAAGAGGCTTTAGTACAAGACGATGTTATTGATAATTGAAAAATAAATAAACTTTGAAGTGATAAGCGATCAAGGGTTATAAGGCCAAATCTGTCACTAACAATGTGAGGGGCAGTTTCTCGGTCTCTAGTCTCATTACCTCGCCTCCGAAATGAAACAGCTTGAGTCCATCTTCTCGGGGCCCTGGTTCTAATGTCCACTTTCAATGCTCTTTTTTTCAAGGCACTGCCTGGCTCGGTCATTCAGGGAAAATCTACTGCTGTTGCAAGCTTGGTATGCAGTCCATTTAGAAAGAGATTTTGAAGAAGAAGGAAAGAAAAAAAAAAAAAAAAACAAGTAATGTTCATTTGTTTCATTACAACAATTTAATAGAAACAACCATCCAAAAAATAGAAAATGTCAAGTGGGCTATTAAAACCCTCCAGCAGGAACGGGTGCGTCTAGGCACAAATATTAAATGGGAACAATCTCAAGAGAGGAATACAGAAGGGCGTGCTTGCTGCACCGGCTCAAGCACCATTTTTGTCTGAAGAGAGGATCATGCAGAAGGCGGGAGATCCACAGCAGCAGAGCTTGGCTTACAGGGGATCCATGGTGCAGAGGGACCTTGGCTGCTCTTCTGCTGAAAACAAACTGTACACCCTTGCTGTTTGTTTAGAGTCGTTCAATGCTGCATTATTGAGGGCCATTCTGGGCCAAGCACCGTGCTAGGGGCTGGGGACTCCAAAATGATCGAGGCACAGACCCTGTTCTCACGCATCTCACAAATCCATGAAAAGAAAGAAAAGCAAAGAGCGAATTTCAATGCTATGGAGGAATGCATCATGGAAGCTTGGTAGGAGCCCAAAGAAGCCCCTTGTTAGTTCTAAGAACTCAAGCATGGCTTCGTGAGTCCTGACAGGTGAGTGAGTGCCAGCCAGGTGTAGATAAGAAAGGTGTTGCAGAGAGAACGTGAGCAAAGGACCCTGAGAAACAGTGTTTTGTGCTAGAGTAGTTCACCATGCTCCTCTCAGCAAGTGCTGGCAGGAGGGAAGGAGGGAGGTAGGGTTGGGCCCTGAAGGTGGGCAGGGGCCAGGAAGAGCTGAAACCAGGCAGTTTCATGCTCAGATTTCATTCCAAACTCAGGAAACAACCCCTCCCTCCATCCACTGGAACGCTAGTGACCAAGAAAATACATCCAGGGTCCCACCCGTGGTCCCACTCACACCAACACAACCCATCCCAGATGGCCTAGTTATGAGTACAATGGTCTTCCCACCAGCCCCGTTTGAAACCAAACATTCTTGGAATAAAACCATTGGCAGGGGAGGGATGAGGATACTGCCCTGGGCTGACATCCCCTCAACTTCGCCTTGGCCTTACTGCGGCTTCTCAACAGAAATACAAAAAAAAAAAAAAAAAAACACAGAAGTTTGGCCTTCATTTTTCCGATTCTCCATACTTGTTATAATTTGCAATTTGTTTTAAGGTCTCTGCTTTCATTTCAATTAAATCCCTACAAAAAAAAATTATCTAGTAATTTTTCAGTAGAGGAAAAAAACAAAACAAAACAAAACACATGTTCACCCGTGGTCAAGGGCGGGGCACAGCTGACTCAGCAAGTGATGCACTTCAGCGTGGACAGGAATCTTCCTCCTGGGCATCAGGGAGCCATGCAGGAGACTCAGGAAGAAGGAAAGAGGTGGATGCAGCAGGTAACAGGCAGGAACAGGATTCCCCAAGCAGCCTTGGGCAGGACGACTGGGGAAGAAGGTTGCCTATCTCTCAATCATGATTAAATGCTGTGCTCTTTTCCTGAATACTGTTAGTACCATTTATTCCCATCAAGAAAGGGAGGTCTGGTCCCAGCACGCAAATCCGGCTTCAGAACACTTCCAGGAATGAAAAAGGACATCCCCCAGTGAGGATTCCCCTCCAGTCTCTAACCTGCCTTGATATTTGGTTGCACTAGGGTGCAGAGGCCTCCTGGTGCGGTAAGGCTCCTGCAAACCAGTTTTGCTAACCCAGCACTGGAAAGGAAAGGGAGCTGAGACTCTGGGGCAGAGTCATGCTGACTCTTTGTGTTTAGAAGTGGCTCAGCCTCTCTACCCTCATTCGTTTCTTCTGTCAGTGAGGGAAACTAATAATGCTTTCCTTTACTGATTGAAAAAAAAAAAAAGGACCAATGGACAGGCCTGGCAATTTCCCTTCCCCCACACCATTCTTTACAAAGATGGTGGTTGGAGCTGCAGCAGCCCTTCTGTGGTCATGAGGGAAAGGCCAAGACAAGCATGCATGTGCCTGTCCTGACATATCTGAGTCATTGAATTAAGGCCAGCAGGTAATTGCCTCCAGATTTCTTGTTCTATGAGAGAAATTCACTCTATTGATTTAACCACACTGAGTCGGGTTTTCTGTTAATTCTGCCAAATTCAATGCTAACTGAAGGAAGGGTGTTAGGACAATTAAATAAAATATGAACATTGCATGCACAGTACCTAAAAAATAGCAGGAGCACAATGTTAGTCCTTCCTCTTATCAGTCTCCCTTTTGAAGGCAAAATCTCTCCTGGAGATGAAGTACTATCAGAGGGGGTGAAAGTCAATGTGATATTTGCAGCATGGACTCACAAGATGTCAAACCAGGAGGTTCTACGGATCCTGCACGTTACACCTTTATCTTCCAGATGAAGAGACTGGTGCCCAGAGAGGAAAAGCAACTAGCACACAGTTACTCAGGGAGTCAGTGACAGAAAGAACAGACTCCACCACAGGGTCTGGAGAAGCATCTGCTGACCCTGTCATGGGCTGGGGAGAGGGGCACACTGGGGAGGGAGGACGTGGGCTTAGCAGTCAGACAAGCTTGGAGAGGAGCCCTCAGCCTCAGAATCCCTCTCCTGCCCAGCTCCCCTATCCTTTTCCTACCATTTCCCAGTCCAGCACCCCACCCCTGAGATCTTCCCTTGGAAGGTCACATCACCTCCACCTGCCTTCACATCCTCCCCCTCCAACAGCATGTGGACCACATCTCCTCTCCATCCCCATCTCTCTCTCCTTCTACCTCTCATCTCTTGCCAGTGCCTCCCATTGGTCAAACTCAACAAGAAGCCAGAAGGCAAAGAAATCTAAATGATGGAGTCCATAGGGATTAGCCCTCCGTTCACCTTCCTAGCTATCTTTACATCTCCTCCACCGCTGTCTTCACTCCAGCCACTGCACACAAACCTTCAGGGACTCCAAGGGGAAGAAGCCCTGATTCCTCTGTCCATCCCTGGGACAAGACTGTAGCTGGGTCACTCGACCTTCTCCACAGGCTCCTGTCATGTCAATCACATGTCCCCTCTCTGCTCTATGCATCTGAGCGAAGCTTACTCAGACTTGGAGCTTTGCTGCAGATCACTTTTCCCACCCTGTTGAAAAGTGACACCTTTCCTAACAGCCCATTCTTCCTCCTCTGAACTCCGGAGAACTTATTTCAGCATTGGCCATATTGCCACTTGTCATTTATGGCTTCAGGTTTCTGCCGAACTCTTTGATTCTTAAATGTCCAGTCCCTTTGCACAAGCTTTTTGAGAGCAAACACTGCCCTGTGTGTGCCGAGCATGGGAGAAAGCACAGAGGAAACTGGGAAGCCTTGGTAGCAGCCCACAAGGAAGCACCTCGAGCAGCAAGTGCCGGAGTCAGACCCATCACGGCCACTAACGCCGCCTGAGAACGTGCTGCTTTGCCAGGGCGTCAGCTAGGATGCAGCAGAAACAAGGTGTGCTCACAGGAATCTTGCAAAGAGCTTAATAAAAGACCATTTACAGGTGTACTTAAGCAGATGTACAGAGGCAAGGGAAACCGGAAGGACTGCCCAATGCCCCAGGACAGACAACATACCTAGACTGAAGGGAAGGGAAGGATGCTGTAGCCAGGGCTTCATGAGCCCCTGAACCATGAAAAACCACAGCCATAGAAACTGTGACTGCAACTGGGACTGGAGAAGGACCCAACCAGTGTAACAGCTGGCACCAAAGCAGGAAGGAAGCAGGGGAGCACACATCCCCATCTTTCTCTCCTTCCACCTCTTATCTTTTGCCAGTGCCTCCCATTGCTCAAACTCAACAGGAAACCAGAAGGCAAAGAAATCTAAATAATGGAGTCCATAGGGATTAGCCCTCCCTTCACCTTCCCAGGATCCAGAGCAAAGTAAAGAAAGGAGGAGAATGTATTAGGGGAAGAAAGGAGAGGGGCAAATGGAAAATTACCAGCACAGGCAGGCACTGGCTGAGCAACTTACCCTTCACAATAATCCCAGGAGAAAGGATTTTGATCCTCATTTGCAAAGAGGAAACCAAGGCATAAGGAGATCCATTAACTTGACCAAAGTCACAGAGTAACAAAGTGGCTGAACCAGGATTCATACGCAGGCAGTCTGACACCAGAGTCTGTATGCTTAAAACAATACACTCAAATGCCTTGTGCAATAAGCAAAGGAATGAACAAGTGTAACTAACGCAATGGCCAAGTGTCTCTTCTGCATCCATCCTTGTAATGACAAAGCCTAGGAAATCTTCATAACCCCACACCTGGTGAATTTCTCTCCCAATCGCACCCCTCAGTAGAAAGCACAGCCATAATCTAGAACAGCAGGTGTCAAACATTTGGTCTGAGGACCCCAAATTTTGAAAACCATCAAAGAGCTTTTGTTTATGTGACTTTTATCTGTCCATGTCAAATGAGAAATTCAAACTGAGAAATTTTTGAATTACAAAAGTACACACCACACAAAAATGATGCCATCACCTATTGTGGTGCTGCTGAGAAACTCCACTGAACACTTATCAGAGAATAAGTGTGAAAGGGGCAACTAACATATTAGTGTTACTACGGAAAGAGTTCTGACTTCAGGGATCCCCTTGAAAGGACTTGGGGACCTGCCACTTGTCCTCAGACCACAGTTTGAGAATTCTCAACCTAGAAGTTACCTCTATTTTATTAAAATAATTATATAAACCATAGCCTTATATATGATTAGCCTGAACTTAGTCACCTAAGCCTCATTTCTCCTTCTCCCTCTCTCTTTAATCCCATTATTACTCAGATCCCATTTATCCAGAGTGCAGAATGCTCTTGGAAGCCACCTCCCAGGACCAGAGTCCAGAGAGGGAAAGCAGCTCCACCAGGGCTGCCCCTGGAGCGGGTTGATCAGCCCAGCTGAAGCAGTCACCCATGGAAATACAGTCTTTCCAGGAGTCACATCAGAGAGCAGGCAACAGATGATAAAGCAGGGAGAAAGGCAGAGTTCTATGAAAAGAAACTGCTAAACTGGCAACAGTCTGGGAGGCAAATGAAGCAAGTGCTCACCCCAAAGCAATCCCAGAGCAAGAAGGACGGGGCACGGAATGGGGAAAGCTGAGGAATGCATGCCCCAGACATTCTATTCGTTTATCTGGCTTGTGCTCCTGGATATCACAGCAAGACAAGAAGAGGGAGATAGTCCCCTTCCTCCACACCTTAAAGCTGGTCATCTGGTTCACAGATATTGTAGGCTCCAATAAACTCTGAAAGGCAATCAGGAAAATGGTAAATCAGATGCTGCATGGATTTACTGGATATAAAATGGTATCCTTTTTTTAATCTGGTTTTGTACTTTATTTTTCTTTTATGCTACCTTTAAGCTATTTGATTTCATCCACCTACTTTCCATCCTTCAGCAAGCGTATTTATATTCTGCAATGAAAAGAAAGATTTGGTATCGTAGTCTCTCACATAAAGCTGTTCCGTCGGAAATGTGTGTGACCTCATCTCACTCTCCATTCTCTCCAGAAAGAAATGAATTCCCTTCTGAAGTCATCTCTGCCAACTCACAGTGGGCACCATTCATCCCCAGCTGAGAATCAACACGCTTGCAGACACAGCCCCATCATCTTCACAACACTTTCTATTTTTTAATCAGCCATTTGCTGAGCACTGAGACACGCACTGTACACATGTTATTTCTAAGCTTCAAAACATCTCCACTAAGGAAGCATCATTGTCCCTATTTTGTAGATGAAGAAATCGAGGCTCAAAAATATAATGTGCTTTATCCAGCTGGTAAGTGACTCAGCCGTGATTTGAACCCAGGATGTAACAGGTTCCAAAACCTTCGTTAACCCAGCTTCCGTGTTGCCTTTTGACCATTTTTTCCCCCCTCTAATCAGCAGCAATCTCCTCATGCATCCCAAACTTTGTTCACTGCTGTATCAGGCACAGCTCTCCTGAGAGTGGTGCATAAGCCTGGTCTGACGGTTCCTTGGTTAAGAAGCAGACCCACTGGACTTTCTGACAACCACATAGAAGTCAGGCTTACTACCTCTTGGCCTGCAGCTGACAATTTCCTCCATACATTGTGAGTGATACCACTGCATTCTTTTTCTTTCTCAGACATGATTCCTTCAGTGCCTTGCTAATTACCTCCAGCCTGTCCTTGTTGCTTGCAATTCCAAACACTCCTTTAAAAACAAATTAGGTAAATCTCCCTCTTGCCCACTCTGCACATTTTCTGTCATTGTCCTTGGAGTAATGAACTTTCCCTGGGCTTATGGGGAAAAAAAAAAAAAAAAGCATGGAAGTTGAAAATATCCAGTTTAATGTAGCAGGGGGATAAATAGTTCTGATTGACCAACCAAATGCTTCATTATCCCCCAAATTAGCATTTCACAACTTTCTGCCACAACTCATTTTCCTGAGTCTTAACAGGCTAAAACAGCAAATGGGCAAATGTTGCAATTTTCTAACTGAGATGATAGCCCTGACACGGGCCGAGGTTTGAATACATCTGTGCACATGCTGACGTGTGTGTGTTGAGATGTGTTCTGTGGACATGTGTGAAGGGGTGCCTCAGAACGTGTGGTTAATCCATACCTACACCCAGTAGACTTGGCCTCCTGAGATCTCCAAAAACGTGGAGAACCAAAGACCTTTAAACTACAAATTAACTGCCAACCCCAAGTCTCCTAGCCGAATGAAAAGTGGGATAGCACTGGCTCAACCCAGCTCAACGACATGAGTTTTACAAAATATTTTTATGTTGAGCTCCTCTCCACACTACATTATCTTCCTACACCCACCTCCACCTCTACACTCAGAGCCACCTACACTCTATCATAAACAGGACCCATTACCAGAGCTTAAAACATGAGGTGGGCTCCCAGCTGGGGGGTATCTTTTCTTGGGGACATCCACACGCACTGGCAAACCAGTGCTTGGAATTAGGACCCATCCCCTCTGGTTTTTTATGACCAGGGTCAAGTTGCCTGCCTCAGACAAAGAACAAGTTTCCCAACCCTGAACAGTGCTGCTCTCACCAACCATACCTTAACACAAATGAGAGGAACAGGATGTAGAGACATGGGTCTCAAAGTGGCAGCCCTGGGACACTGAGAGTGAAAGATGCAGCATGAGAAAAGAAAGGAAGGAGAGGTTAGGTGGCCAATAAACCTGGAAAGGAATCCTGGAATGGGAGTCCCCTCTGGTGGTTCACAGAGTACATTAGTCCTACAAAGGCTCTGAGGAATCCTGTGATAAAGAAACCTGTTTAACTGGATTCAACCCAAATTGATTTGGCTGCACAATGGTCTTTTCCGCGTAACTTCACTTAGACTTCTGCAGAACTAACAGTCCCCTGAGCAGTTTGGGGAAAATGCTATTCTAAATTAAAAGGAAATGAAGGCTGTTTCTGTCAAGGAATTATCTCTCACAAAGGAAACATTTCAAGAAAATGAAAAGAGAGAGAGAGACAGAGAGAGAGAGAGAATGCAGCCCAGGCGGTTTAGATCCTCACCACAGCCTGTCTAGCAAATCTCATTTCTCTTTGTGGGTCTCTTTTTAAATTTCCTGCAAGATCTTATGCTAATTGTGTGTGTGTTAACATCTGTGTAGAGGGTGCATGTGTGTACTGACGTGTGTGTGAGGGCATTCCCAGGAACAAAGGGTTCTCTTCAATGATGGAAAACAAAACTACATCTAAATGCCCTCACAAAGACACCACAGCTCTTCCAGCACATCTCCAGGACTGAAACCATACCAATTGAGCTTTCAACCATGCATTAAAAATTAGAATTAAAATGCAATACCTTAGGGGTAGATTCTCTTCTTACAGTGAATTAGCTTAGGAGCAAATAAAAGCCTAATTATCTAGGAAAAAGGATCATGCTTTTCACTCCACAGAGATTCCAAGGCTGGCCCTATTCTGTTTGAGAGTTCACATCACATGACCATGAGGAGAGGATTTGGTGCCACCCACCTGAATAGCGCTGCCCCAGGTCACTCTGTACCTCCCTGTGTCACTCCTGAGAGAAACGCATATGCCTGACAAAGACGGCCAGAAAGCCAGCATCACAAATCTGCTTTTGGTCAGCAAGGGCAAGAAGACATTGTGAGTCTAACTCCACCCTGACCTCAGATGGGAAATGTTATGAATTATACAGCATTGAAAGGGTGAAAACAAGTTAACAGAAAAGGAATAACAGAAGAGGGTGGAAACAAGTGAACAGAAAAGGAAGGCAAGCTTAGAGGCTGATACGGTTTGGATGTGCATCCCCTCCAAATCTCATATTGAAATGTAATCCCCAATGTCGGAGGTGGGGCCTGGTGGGAGGTGATTAGATCATGGTGGCAGAGGGCGGATCCCCTCATGAATGGCTTAGCACCATCTCCTTGGTGATAAGTGAGTTCTTTCTCAGTTGGTTTACACAAGATCTAGTTGTTTAAAGTGTGTGGTACCTCCTCCCCTGTCTCTTGCTCCTTTTCTCACTATGTGATATGCCAGCTCCCTTTTACCTTCCACCATGACTGTAAGCTCCCTGAGGCCTCACCAGAAGCCAAGTAGATGCCAGCACCATGCTTCCTATATAGCCTGCAAAACTGTGAGCCAAAATAAACCTTTTTGCTTTATAAATGACCCAGTCTCAGGTATTTCTTTATAGCAATGCAAGGCTGGATTACTACAAAAAATTGGTACTGAGGTGTAGGGTGTTGCTATAAAGATACCTGGAAATGTGAAGGTGGCTTTAGGACTACATGATGGGCAGAGGTTGAAAGAGTTTGGAGGACTCAGAAGAAGACAGGAAGATGAAGTAAAATTTGGAACTTCCTTCAGACTCGTAAAATGATTGTGACCAAAGTGCTGATAGAGATATGGACAGTGAAGTCCAGGTTGCTGAGGTCACAGATGAAAATAAGGAAGCTTTTGGGAACTGAAGTAACGGTCATCTGTGTTCCACCCTAGCAAAGAACTTGGCTGCATTGTATCCACATTTTAGGGATCTGTGGAAGTTCGAAATTAAAAGTGATGACTTACGGCATCTAGTGGAAGAAATTTCTAAGCAGCAAAATGTTCAAACTGTGGCCTCGCTACTTGTAACAACCTATGATCAGACATGGGAGCCAAGGAGCATATCTTTAAAAGGGAAGCAGAGATTAAAAATTTGGAAAATCTGCATCTTGGCCATGTGGTAGAGAAAGAAAGAGCATTTTGAGAAGAGGAATACAAGCAGACTGCTGAGCAACAACTTGCTAGAGAGATTAGCATGACTGAAAAAGAGCCAAGTGCTAATAGCCAAAACAATGGGGAAAAGGTCTTGAATGTATTTCAAAGATCTTCAAGGCAGCTCTGCCTATCACAGGCCCAAAGGCCTAGGAGGAAAGAATAATGTCAGGGGCCAGGCCCACAGCGTCATTGCCCTGCTCAACCTTGGGACATTGCTCCCAGAATCCTGGTTGCCCTGGCTCTAATCTCGGCTCAAAAGGCCACAGATACAGCTTGGGCCACCACTCCAGAGAACACAAGCCATAAGCCTTGGCAGCTTCAACATGGTGTTAAGTATGCAGGCACATGGAATTCAAGAGTGAAGGAGGCTTGGCAGCTTCCAGCTAGATTTCAGAGGATGTATGGGAAAGCCTAGGTGCTCAAGCAGAACCCTACCACAGGAGAAGAGCCCCTGAAGATAGCCTCTACTAGGCCAATGTTGAGGGGAAATATATAGTTGGAGGCCCCACACAGAGTCCCACAAGGGCACTGCCTCGTGGAGCTATGGGAATGGGGCCACCACCCTCCAGACCTGAGGATGGTAGAGCCATGGGCAGCTTGCATCCTCAACCTGGAAAAACTGCTATCACTCAACTCAACCCATGACAGCAGGCTCAAGGGCTGCGTTCTACAAAGCCACATGGGCGGAGCTGCCCAAGGCCTTGGGAGCCCACTCCTCACAGCAGTGTGTCCTGGAAGTGAAACACGGAGTCAAGAGTTATTTTCAAACTTTAAAATTTAACATCTGCCCTCCTGGGTTTCAGACTTGAGTGAGGCCTGGTGCCTCTTTCTTTTGGCCAATTTCTCCCTTTTGGGATGGGAATATATACTCAATGCCTGTGCCACTATTGTATCTAGAAAATAATTATCTCACAGGCTTCTAGGTGGAAGGTACTCATCTCCAGACGAGACTTGGGATTTGGGACTTGGAATTTTTGAGTTAGTGCTTGAATAAGTTAAGACTTTGGGGGACTATTATAAAGGCATGATTGTATTTTGAAAGGTGAGAAAGACATGAGATTTAGGGGGCCAGAGGCGGAATGATATGGCTTGGATATTTGCCCCCTCCAAATCTCATATTGAAATGTGATTCCCAAATATTTAACATGGGGCCTGGTGGGAAGTGTTTGGATCATGGGGGCAGGTACCCCATGAATGGTTTAGCACCATCCCTTTGGTGATAAGTGAGTTCTTGCTCAATTAGTTGACGTGAGATTTGGTTGTTTAAAAGAATCTGAGACCTCCCTCCTCTTTCTGTCTTGCTCTCACTCTCGCCATGTGACACATTAGCTTCCCTGTCACTTCCACCATAATTGGAAGCTTCCTAAGGCCTTCACCAGAAGCCAAGTAGATGATGGTGCCATGCTTTTACAGCCTGCAGAACCTTTAATAAGAGCCAAATAAGAGCCAATTAAACCTTTTTTCTTTATAAATTACCCAGCCTCAAATATTTCTCTTTTTTTGTTTTGTTTTTGTTTTGTTTTTTGAGATGGAATCTTGCCCTGTCGCCCAGGCTAGAGTTCAGTGGCGCAATCTCGGCTCACCGCAACATCCACCTCCCGAATTCAAAGGATTCTCCTGCCTCAGGCTTCCGAGTAGCTGGGCTTATAGGCACCCGCCACCACAACCAGCTGATTTTTGTGTTTTTAGTAGAGGTGGGGTTTCACCATGTTGGCCAGGCTGGCTCAAACTCCTGACCTTGAGATCTGCCCACTTTGGCCTCCTAAAGTGCTGGGATTACAGGCATGAGCCACTGCGCCCAGCCCAGATATTTCTTTATAATGACACGAGAATGGACACAGAGGCACTGAATGTCATGCACAGTCCTACACGGTGAGCAGTGGGTAGGATGTGAATCCACATCAATGTGATTCCAAGTCCTTATTCCTCACACTGCACCAGAGGAGAATTTCATAAGCTCACCTTCAAGTCAAGATTCTGATCTCCACGTTCTTTGACCATTAGCAACAGAGACTCTACCCTTCCTAGGAATAACTCAAGGTGCTCAGCTCAGATCTGAACTGGTCCAACCTGCGCCAGCTACTAAGGTATGATTTCTAGCATGATCTGAATGTTTGTGCCCCCTCCAAATTCTTATGTTGAAACTTAATCACCAAGACAATGGCATTAGGAGATGAGATCTTTGGAAGTTAATTAGGTCAATTAGGTCATAAGAGTACATCCCTTAGGAATAGGACTAGTGCCCTTATGCAAAAGATCCCAGAGAGCTGTTTTACCCCTTCCACCATGTGAAGATGCAGCAAGAAGGCGCCATCTGTGAACCAGGAAGTAGGCCTTCACCAGGTGCCAAATCAACCAGTACTTTGACCTTGGACATCCCAGCCTCCAGAACTGTAAGAAATACATTTCTGTTGTTTATAAGCAACCCAGATGTTTGACATCTCATTATAGCAGCCCAAGATGACTAAGATAATCTCTTGCTTCCAAATTGCCTCTGCTTTGTGGCCCTAGAACTCGGACTCAGCTGACCTCGTTTCTCCTTTGTCAGCTGGACTCTGCCCAGAGCGGCCACTAGGGGGAGACTGGCAGACAGGAGCTGGGGAGCAGAGAAGTGCTCTATCCCCTTTCCTTGCCCCTAGGAATGGCCCCATATTGTCCCCAGGAATGGCCTTGTTTCAAGCAACAAGAGTTGATTCCAGTCTTCAGCGCATTTTAGCACTTACAGACCAACTTTATTTTGACCCCTTCAAGGTACCAGTAGCAGTCAGGCAGTGCCGTCTCCTCAGAGGTCTAGCTTCCCTGACACTCTCCTCTGAGCTAAGCTGCCAAGGCATCAGCCCCAACTCTGCAGGGCCTTCCATCTCCTGGACAGCAGCTCCAGCTGGGGAGAACCAGGCTCTGCAGGGACCCTTCTCTGGGCTACTAACTTGTGTTAATCCTAACCTCTCCCTTGGTTCCCACAGCCTTAGGGCTGGACAGTGTTTTCTTCAAACCCATCTTTGTTCTTACCTAGTGTTTTGTTTTGGCTCTTATTCAGCCTCCTAAGACCTGTGTGTCCAACTTCCCATATTAAATTCCCTTTATGAAATACATAGTATTGTTTCCATGTTCCTGACCAGATCCTGACTCATAAAGGATTAACTCCGGCAATCATCTGAACAAAGTTGAACCCAAAAGTGAATTCAAAGCTGCAGACTCCTGGGAGGAGATTCGGCTATGTTTGCTTATGCCCAAGGTGCCATCTCAGAGCGAAAGTGTAGCTCTCTTTCCATCCATCAGTGAACGTTTCACAGGCCCTGGAAGCTAAGGTTGGCCAGCCCTGCTGCCCAATCCTTATTTCAGCCCCGTTAAGCTGCCAGCCTCAGGTCTTGCCTAGAGCTCCCTGGGAGCAGTTTCTCCAACTTTAACTTCTTCTCTTGTCAGCTGAGGATCCTCAGTTCTGCTGACCTTGCTCACTGGTGGAGAGGGGCTGAAACATCCTGTTTGGCAGGCAGGGATACGGGCAGTTTAGCACCCAGAGACAGCTAGAGGAATGCTATGAATAGGACATCAGACAGACCTCCTGGAGAGAGGGGAAAAGGGAATGCCTTTGTCCTTGCTCGAGCTCTAGCATACCTCTTAGCACAGGACACACAGCCTCACCCTCTCCCACTACATCTTGACCCTTATTCAAGCATGTTTCATCTTCCATTCATAGGGCCTAACCCATAGTAGGTGCAAAATCAACACTATTACACATGAAAAAAAAATTTTAAGAGTCACTGAAGATATGCTGCCAAAGAACTTCCAACTCAACAATGCTGGTAGAAGAGGTGAGGTCAGACTTCTTTTTGGAATGAAATATCCAGGGCCCTCATTTATAAAGACTGTTATGGGCTGAAATGTATCCCTTTATAATTCCTTTTTTAGAATATTAGCCTGTAGAACCTCAGAGTGTGGCTGTATTTGGAGCTAGGGCCTTTATAGAGATTATCAAAATAAAATGAGTGGGCCTTAATCCAATATAACTGGTTTCTTTGTAAGGAGAAGAGATTGGGACACAGACAAGCACATAAGACCATGTGAAGACCCAGGGAGAAGACGGCCATCTGCAAGCCAAGGAAAAAGGCCTCAAAAGGAACCAACCCTGCCAACACCTTGATCTTGAACTTCTAGCCTCCAGAATTGTGAGAAAATAAATTTCTGCTCTTTAAACCACCCAATCGATGGGCCTGGGTTATGGCAGCCCTAACAAACTAGTATGGAAACCATATATTCCAATTTAAAATCCAGGACCCAAGTGTACAAAGATCTGTGTAAAATTAAGGACAAACATACTGGGTGGGCTTGAAGTGAGGTCATCTGTGGGAAGGACCTTTAGAACCTCACGAATTGAGTTGCACAGAATGGGACACAAAGTGTGCCTATTTTATACCAAACCAACTCTCACCAAAACATAGGCCCTGCTGCTGAATGGAGATGATCAGCTGAACTCTCTGGAATGGGAAGGCACAGGCAGAGGCACGACCCGCAACACAACCTCCAAAGGATTCCCCTTTTGTTTCCCATTCCTCATGATCTCCATTTCACCCAGAACCAGAACTCCACAGGCTGCAAACTCTCTCTTTCAGCAAAGTCACAAAACTTCTTGGAAGTTCCAATAGTTCTTCTGTAAAACTGAGGTAAAATCTGCTTCACAAGTTGGTCATTTTGATTCCATTTGAAAGACTTTTACAAATTATGGAGCACAATGCCAATATGGGCCAATATTAGCCAATATGTATGTGATCGTCACTCTTTTTCAACGCAAGAATGCAAAATTCATTCCTGGTTTCCTTTTACATCCGCTGATGTGGACAGTCCTTCTCCAAAAAAAATTGTCATAGTTTGGGTTTCCTGAGAAGCAAAGCCTGAGATAAGCATTTGAGCGTGCAGACTTTTTTGTAAAGTGACCCCAAGATACCTCAGCAGGGGAGTGGAGAAGCAGAAAAGTCAGAAAAGAAGACCAATAAAGAGTGTGTTATCAAACAGGGTGCCAGTGTGGGTGACCAGAGCTTAGCCCTGCACAGGAGCTCTGGGACACAGTAAGCCCACAGTGCACGGCACAGGAAGCCAGGCCCATCCATGCATTTACTCCCTTTGCTCACTGACTGAGAGACACCAACACCTGAGAAGGGTGTGTTAGTTCTGACATTTCCATTGGGCAGACCTGGCTCTGATCACCCAAGATAACCCTCAGGCAATGGCCCTGGCATTTTAAAATCATGCACAAAAATAATAAGGCCCACGGGGGTGTGAGCATCTACCCTTAGAATCATTCTTGCCAAGTGGTTGCTTAAATTGGGTTTGATGTGCTTTTGAAACATGATGAATTGTTCCATTTCTTACAAGCCATAGACCAATCTGTAATTCCATATATGTTATACACTTTTCTGCTTCGAATGTTCCTGTATGACCCTCCTACTACTTTGGATTTCTGTCCTATGGCATCCACTTCTCAGTGATGGGTTTCCTTGAGTCTTGCTGGAAAACCAAGCCCTGCCTTTCATAGGTCACCATCTTCATCTAACCATGGAATGTTCTTTGAGGGCTCACTCTTGCATGTCCCTTTGAAGACTCACTCACAGCTATGTGCACACACCCACACACACGTACCACATCATACCAATGCACTTTTTATCACAGTTATCAGGATAGGACAAGCATACACTATAGTAACAAATAACCCCACAATCTCAATAGTTTAATACAACAGAAGTCTATTTCTTGCTCACTCCTGTGTGGAGCTGGGTGACTCCCTGGGATTTTGGCAATCCAAGGTGCTTTGGTGGATCCGCACATCTGCAGGAGTCTTCCAAGCTCACTGCGGCAGGGAAGAGAGAAACTAAGAGAATCACATGTAGGCTTGTCATTGCCTCAACCGAGACCAGCACACATCATGTCTACCCTCATTTCACAGGCACAATCTAACTGCAGAGGGTGGGGCAGTGTGATGTCCATGTGCCCATCAGGGAAGGAAGAGCAGACATTGATGCCCAGCAGTGATGTGTGCCAGTTACTGCCAGGGAGGTGGTCTTGTGAGAACCCACCAACAACAGAACCACAGTAAGACAATAATGCCGAGCGGGGCTCCATGAGACCTGGGAGACCTAGATCAGAGCCAACAATGGGAGTCAGATTTGCTCCAGGACTAAGCAAGTTTACGCACATTCGCTCTACAAATTCTTAGCATTCAGTGAAGCCACATATGATGCCAAGTCCCTTTGCCTTAAAACATTTGGATTTTCACTTAACTGATGTGTCATCTATGTCATGCAGTTTACTTGTCTGATATAGCATGGGTATACTCAAATGCAAGACATCAGGGTGAATGCATCAAGATGCCATGAGCTCACTAGGAGATAATGGGAAAGGGGAATATATGTGACCAAGTGACAGTCACAAACAGGCTGACTCCAACTGGCAGACGCCCTATTTGTGATGATGATAGAAAGGGCCTGAAATTGAGAGAAGACTGTGCTGAGGAGATATCCCAGATTCCACCTGGGATCTATACAAGGATCAATGACATCCCTGAAGACCTGTGAGCCAAGTGGGACTTGGTCTTTTTTTAAGTTATCATAAGATTCCAAAGGGAGACTGACAATGAGGTCTTGGCCTTAGGAAAAAGTACGATGACTACACATTAAAAATCAACACTGATTGATTGTTGAGGCGATCAACCTCATAGGCTTTATAACAAATACTGAGAAACTGAATGGAGCTGCTGAACCACAGGTTTGGTTCTTATGATGTAGTTGCGATTCTTTCCCTGCCTCAGAAGCATTTACTTTTATAAATATAGAGGCTTGAGATGTCTATTTTTAAATTCTAAACATTAAAGTATACTCCCTGCCAACATAAGCATAGCCTTAACTTCCGAGTTGCCTCGAGTGAAGCTGAATATGGAAACTTCAACCAGGCAAACCCTGCAGGCTATTCCCAGCTCAGGGAACCACATGCATCAAATGTAGGAATTGGTCCAGGAATCACCGAGGAAGGAGACAGCAGTCTTGCCCTCAAAGGGAGAGCAGAGACAGCAGCACAGCCCATGAGAGGTACGCCGCCAGACTGGAGCTGGCCAAGCCACTGCACCATTTCTTATCGCTAATTCCCTTGGAAATATGTAGCTATTTCAGCTACAAAAAGGCACACTCACAAACTCAGCCCAACTAATCCATCCTTGCTCTCACTGCTGCAGCTTTTCCTCAGGAGAAAACCTGTCAGTCAAATATCAGGATGTGACTCATCCAGTTCCCTCAAAAGGCAATTTCAACCTACTGGTGGTCAACATGCCTCTGAAAGCCAGGTTATGGCAGCTTCTAGGCCACTATGGAGACTCTTTTTTTAAAGATTGCCTTACATTTATAGAAGGCACTTAGAAACATTGATTTATATCAAGTAATAACATTTAAATTAACACTCTAACTTATAAACCCTGCATGTTGTGTGAGTTAGAACGCAAACCCAAAGCGATCGTTCTTTCAGGCTGAGAGAAGTATCCACTTGGCTAAAACAATGAACTGACCCATCTGATGGCTTTATTCAGCCAGAGTGGATGCTGCCTGGGTTTTGGAAGGAACAGGTTTTTCTCAATGTGTAATTCAATGATTCATTCTATTCTGGTGTCCCAAGTGACTACATTGAGTCTTACCAAGTCCACGAGAAGAACCCCTGTTTCCTGTCACTCCTGGTGTATCAGAAAGACCACTCTGTCAGGCTGGGATCCAGGGAGGCCAAGTCAGGACGGAGGTGTTCTGGTCCCTTTGCTTTGCTGAGGAAGCACAGGAGTGATGATGGGCAGCTGCACAGGCGAGCTGGGGCACAGCAAGATTTGAACCCCAGATGGCCTGTTGCCCAAGTCTGTGCTTCCTCCACCGCACTGTGCTGATCTGTGTATCTTAAATGTGGTGGGCATTTCCTACTGCCACTTCCCTTTTTCTATCTCTCTCTTGTCTCATTTTCTTTGGGCACTCACATAACCGAAAGCATCATCTAAAGTGGGGGGAAGAAAAAGAAAAACCATCACAGCATCAATAACCCTGTTAGGAGCTGGCTTATTTCAAATTTACAGCAGATGCCTGAAAGAGAACTAATCAATATGTGCTCCCTTCCTCCTGGAGGTGCGGCAGCGATCCCGTGCCATTTATGAGTTTTATGAAATTCCGGTCATTTTCTAGCAGTTCAGGGAGCTCTAAATTTTGCTTTTACCAATATACACTTCAACCCCAAAATGGAAAATCATTTTGTAAAATAGAAGAGCAGTCCATTCTTTAAATATGAGATTGATATATGATTCTTGCTTCAGATATGGTCGTGAAAATTCTTCAATTAATCCATTGGTGTCACTGCAGCAAATTCACCGTGATTTGAAGTCTGTCTGTGCACTTCCTAGAAGAACTTCCCCCTAGTCCTCCAATTTACTAAGGCATTGCCCCTAAAAGCACTACCTTTGTCAAATTTCCTAAACATTTAAGTCTATTTCCAATGACATGTGAAAGGATTAGCAAACAAAGTTCCCTTTAGTCAATTTCACATGAAAAAGTATAGTTTGCTTATCAGTCCTATTAGGATATATAAAAGCTTGAATATATTTTTCCTGGAAAAAAATATGACTGAGTATCCTTCCAATTTTCACATCTCAAATAGCTCCTTATTACCTTCTTATGTTATATAATTAGAAAAGCACCAGGAATCCCCTCCCCACACCTCTCAAATATACAAGCACACCTCGCTTTATTGCACTTTGCTTTATCGTGCTTCACAGATACGGCATTTTTTTAACCAATTGAAAATTTGTGGAAATCCTGCCTCAAGCAAGTCTATCAGTGCCATTTTTCCAACAGAATGTGGTTGCTTTGTGTCTCTGCGTCACCTTTTGGTGACTTCCACAATATTTCTAACTTTTTCATTACTATTACATCTGTAATAGTAATCTATGATTAGTGGTCTTTGATGTTACTGTTGTAATTGTTTTGGGGGCACCACCAATCACACCCGTATAAGATGGCGAACTTCATCGATCAATGTTGTATATGTATTCTGACTGCACGAACCAGCCATTCCCCCATCTTTCTCCCCTCCTGAGGCCTCCCCTTTTTGCCAGACACAACAGTATTCAAATTAAGCCAATTAATAACCCTACAATGGCATTTAGCATTCAAGTGAAAGGAAGAATCACAGATCTCTTACTTTAAATCAAAAGCTAGAAATGATTAAGCTTAGTGAGGAAGGCATGTAGAAAGCCAAGGTTGGCCAAAAGCTAGGCCTCTTGCACCAGACAGCTATCAAGGTTGTAAAAACCTCTTGAAGGGAATTAAAAGTGATACTCCAGTAAACATACACATAATAAGAAAGTGAAACAGCCTTCTTGATGATATGGAGAAAGTTTTAATGGTCCGAATAGAAGATTGAACCAGCCACAACATTCTCCTTTTTTTATTTATTATTATTATTATTATTATTTTTTTTTTTGAGATGGACTCTTGCTCTGTCACCCAGCAAGCTCCACCTCCCAGGTTCATGCCGGTCTCCTGCCTCAGCCTCCTGAATAGCTGGGACTACAGGCGCCCGCCACCATGCGTGGCTAATTTTTTTTATTTTTAGTAGAGACAGGGTTTCACCGTGTTAGCCAGGACGGTCTTGATCTCCTGACCTCGTGATCCACCCGCCTCAGCCTCCCAAAGTGCTGGGATTACAGTCATGAGCCACTGCGCCCGGCCCATATTGTTTTAAGCCAAAGCCTAATCCACATCAAGGCCCCAGCTCTCTTCAATTTATTGAAGGCTGAGAGAGATGAGGAAGCTGCAGAAGAAAGGTTGGAAGCTAACAGAAATTGAGTCATGAGGTTTAAGGAAAGAAGCCACCTCCATAACATAAAAGTGCAAGGTGAAGCAGCAAGGGCTGATATAGAAGCTGCAGCACATTATCCAGAAGATGTAGCTGAGATCATTGATGAAGGTGTCTCAACTAACAACAGATTTTCATTACAGCCAAAGCAGCCTTACTTACATTGAAAGAAGATACCAACTGAGACTTTCATAGCTAAAGAAAAGTCAAAGTTTGGTTCCAAAGCTTCAAAGAACAGGCTGACTCTCTTGTTAGGGGCTAATGCAGCTGGTGATTTCAAGTTGAAGCCAGTGCTCATTGGCCATTTCGAAAATCCTAGGGCCCTTCAAAGTTATGCTAAACCTACTCTGCATGCACTCTATAAATGGAACAACAAAGCCTGGATGACAGAGCATCTGTTTACAGCATGGTATACTGGACATTATAAGCCCACTATTAGAGGAAACATACTTCTCAGAAAAAAAAATTGTTAAAATATTACTGCTAATTAACAAGGCACCTGTTCACCCAAGAGCTCTGATAAAGATGTACAAGAAAATTAATATTGTTTTCATGGCTGCTAACACAACATCCATGTATCAAGGAGTAATTTCAACTTTCAAGTCTTGCTATTTAAGAAATACATTTAGTTAGGCTATAGCTGCCATAGATAGTGATTCCTCTGATGGATATGGGCAAAGCAGATTTAAAACCTCTGGAAAGAATTTGCCATGCTAGATACTATTAAGAATCTTTATGATTTATGGGAGGAGGGAAAAGTGTTAACATTAACAGGAGTTTAACTATAAAAACCCTAGAAGAAAACCTAGGAAATACCATTCAGGACATAGGCACAGGCAAAGATTTCATAATGAAGATGCCAAAAGTAATTGCAACCAAAGCAAAAATTAACAAATGAGACCTAATTAAACTAAAGAGCTTCTGCACAGCAGAAGAAACTATTATCAGAGTAAATACACAAGCTACAGAATGGGAGAAAGTTTTTGCAAACTATGCATCTGGCAAAGGTCTAGTATCCAGCATCTATAAGGAACTTAAACAAATTTACAAGAAAAAAACAAACAACCCCATTAAAAAGTGAATAAAGGACGTGAACAGACACTTCTCAAAAGAAGATATACATGTGACCAATAATCATATGAAGAAAAGTTCAATATCACTGACCATTAGAGAAATGCAAATCAAAACCACAGTGAGATACCATCTCACACCAGTCAGAATAGCTATTATTAAAATGACGAGAAATAACAGATGCTAGTGAGGTTGGGGAGAAAAAGGAACACTCTTACACTGCTGGTCGGAGTGTAAATTAGTTCAACCATTGTGGAAGACAGTATGACAATTCCTCCTCAAAGACCTAAAGACAGAACTACCACTCAAGCCAGCAATCCCATTACTGGGTGTATACCCAGAGGAATATAAATCATTCTGCTATAAAGACACATGCATGCATATGTTCACTGCAACACTATTCAGAATAGCAAAGACATGGAATCAATCTAAATGTCCATCAGTGATAGACTGGATAAAGAAAATATGGTACATATACACTGTCAAATACTATGCAGCCATAGAAAAGAATGAGTTCATGTTTTTCACAGGGACATAGATGGAGCTGGAGGCCATTATCCTTAACAAACTAACACAGGAACGGAAAACCAGATGCCACATGTTCTCACTTATAAGTGGGAGCTGAATGACAAGAACACATGAACACATAGAGGGGAAGAATGCACACTGGGGACTACTGGAGGGTGTAGGGTAGGAGAAGGGAGAGGATCAGGAAAAATAACTAATTGATATTAGGCTTAATACCTGGGTGATGAAATAACCTGTAGAACAAACACTCATGACACACTTTTACCTATGCAGCAAAAATGCAAATCATGCACATGTACCCTTGAAATTAAAAGTTAAAAAAAAAAAAAAAAAACTGGAGTTTGAAAGAAGTTGATTCCAATTCTCATTGATGACTTTGAGGCGTTCAAGACTTCAGTGGAGAAAGTAACTGCAGATGTGGTGGAAATGGTAGAGAACTAGAATTAGAAATGGAACCTGAAAATGTGACTGAATTGCTGCAATCTCATGACAAAACTTGAATGAATGAGGAGTTGCTTCTTATGAATGAGCAAAGAAAGTTGTTTCAAATTAGTCTGCAAGTCACAATTCCTCCCTACTTGGGACATCAACATCTGCAAGTCACAATTCCTCTCTACTTGGGACATCATACAGATGAAAAGAGGTGCCTGTCTGATCTGAATAGCCAGAATACTGGGACAGGTGAAGGCTGTGAGTTGGTTAGCTTTCCTGCTGGTCTGGCAGGGGAGCTGGGGTAGTTCCCACTCTTCACCCTGATAAAACCTTAGCACATCTAATTAAGAGATCCCCCAACCACCTTCATCAAGGCTTAGACCTCTGACCATCATTGGGTATTACTTTTACCCACCTGTCTTAGCTACAACTGGTCCCTACCCAAGGATACTTCCCCTATTGGCATGAAGCCTGAATTATCAACTCAGTAAATTAAATACTGGGTAAAAATTAAATAAATAAATAAATAAATAAATAAAGCATATACCACAAGAGAACAAGATAAGCTTCAAGAGATCCATAGAAGACATTCCAACCCCATAGAAGACAGTAACTTGCCCACACACCAAGTACATAACTACTAGAACCCCATAGAAGACAGTAACTTGCCCACACACCAAGTACATAACTACTACAACCAGCATCCGGGAAAGCTAGCACACAAAGACTCTCTATAACTAAGGAACTCATTCAGAATCTTCACCCCTACAAACAGCAAGAATCAAACTAGGCTAAAATAAATTACAAACATTAAAGTCGGAATCTTAAGAGGAAAAAAAAGAAATTTTTAAAAACGCTCCAATCAAAAACAAATTCAAGAACAATTTTAAGAAATAGTCTACCCAAATAAGAAAGAACAGAAAAGCAATTCTGGTAATATGACAAAACAAAGTTCTATAACACTCCCAAAAGACTACCAGCTCCCCAGCAATGGATCCAAACCAAGAAGAAATCTCTGAAATGCTAGAAAAAGAATTCAGAACATTGATTATTAAGCTACTCAAGGAGATACCAGAGAAAGATGAAAAACAACTCAAAGTAATTTAAAACGTAATTCAGGATAGGAATAAATACTTTTCTAGAGAAATAGAAATCATAAAGAGAAAAACAAATTCTGGAAATGAAAGACACACTTAGGAAAATACAAAACACAGTGGAACGTTTCAACAATGACTAGAACAAGTAGAAGAAAGAATTTCAGAGCTCATAAACAAGGCTTTTGAATTAACCCAATCAGACAAAGAAAAAGAAAGAAGAATTTTAATAGAATGAACAAAGTTTCTAAGAAATATGGGATTATGTAAAATGGCCAAACCTATGAATAATTGGTGTTCTTGAGGGAGAAGAGAAGTCTAAAAGTTTGGAGAACTTATTTGAGGGAATAATCAAGGAAAACTTCCCTGCTCTCGCTGGAGTTATAGACATCCAAATACAAGAAGTTCAAAGAACTCCTGGGAAATATATCACAAAAAGATTATCATCAAGGCATACAGCCATCAGATTATCTAAAGTAAAGATGAAGGAAAGAATCTTAAGAGCTGTGAGGCCGGGCGTAGTGACTCACACCTGTAATCCCAGCACTTTGGGAGGCCCAGGCGGGCAGATCAGGAGGTCAGGAGTTCGAGACCAACCTGGCCAGTATGGTGAAACCCTCTCTCTACTAAAAATACAAAAATTAGCCAGGTGTAGTGGTGCTTGCCTGTAGTCCCAGTGACTCAGGAGGCTAAGGCAGAAGAATCGCCTGAACCCGGAAGGCAGAGGTTACAGTGAGCTGAGATCATGCCACTGCACTCCAGACTGGGCAAACAGAGCAAGACTCCGGGAAAAAATAAAAAATTTAAAAATTTAAAAATTTAAAAAATTTAAAAAAGCTGTGACCCAAAGCATTAGATAACCTGTAATGGAAAACCTATCAGATTAACCACAGATTCTCAGCAGAAACCTTACAAGCCAGAAGAGATTGGGGTCCCATCTTTAGCCTCTTTAAACAAAGGAATTGTCAGCCAAGAATTTTGTATCTAGCAAAACTAACCTTCATAAATGAAGGAACAATAAAGTCTTTTTCAGACAAACAAATGCTGACAGAATTTGCCTCTACCAAATTGAAACTACAAGAAATACTAAAAGGAGTGCTAATTCTTGAAACAAAAACTTGATATACACCAAAATAGAACCTCCTTAAAGCATCAATCTCACAGGGCCTATAAAACAAACACAATGAAAAAAAAAAGTATCTAGACAACAACTAACCTGATGAATAGAGCAGTATCTTACACCTCTATACTAACATTAAATGTAAATGGCCTAAGTGCTCCACTTAAAAGATACAGAATGGCAGAATGGATTAAAAATAAAAATTTACTGTCTTCATGAGACTTGCCTAGCACCTAAGGGCTCACATAAACTTTAGGTAAAGGGGTGGAAAAAGATATTCCACACAAATGGAAACCAAAAGCGAGCAGGAGTAGCTACTCTTATATCAGACAAAACAGACATTAAAGTAACAGCAGTTAAAAAAAAAAAAAAGACAAAGAAGGACTTTACATAATGATAAAAGAATTAGTCTAACAGGAAGATATTACAATCTTATACTTATATGCACCTAGCCCTGGAGCTGCCAAACATAAAACAATTACTACTAGACCTAAGAAATGAGATAGACAGCAACACAGTAATAGTGGGGGATTCCAGTACTCCACTGACAGCACTAGACAGATCATCAAGACAGAAAATCAACAAAAAAAGGACTTAAACTATACCCTGGAATAAATGGACTTAACAGATATTTACAGAATATTCTTCCAAAAAAAAATGCAGACTACCCATTCTTCTCATCAGCACATGGAACATTCTCCAAGACAGACCATATGACAGGCCATACAACAAGTCTCAATAAATTTTAAAAAATCAAAATCATAGCAAGTATCTTCTTAGACCACAGTGGAATAAAACTGAAAATCAATTCCAAAAGGAACCCTCAAAACTATACAAATACATAGAAATTAAATAATCTTCTCTTGAATGGTTTTTGGGTTAACAATGAAATCAGGATGGAAATTGTAAAATTCTTCAAAATGAATAATAATACTGACACAACTTATCAAAACCTGTGGGATACAGCAAATGCATGCTAAAAGGAAAATTCATAGCATTAAATGTCTACATCAAAAAATCTGAAAAAGCACAGACAACCTAATGTAATGCCTTAGAGAACTAGAGGAGCAAGAATAAACCAAACCCAAACCCAACCCCAGACGAAAAAAAAGAAATCACAAAGATCAGAGCAGAATTAAATAAAATTGAAACAAACAAAAAAAGCAATACAGAATATAAGTGAAACAAAAAACTGGTTCTTTGAAAAGATAAGCAAAATTGATAGATCATGAGCAAAATTAACCAAGGAAAGAAGAGAGAAGATCCAAATAAGCTCAATTATAAATGAAAGTGGAGATGCTGAAACCAATGCCACAGAAATACAAAAGATCATTAATGGTTACTATAAACAGCTTTACATGCATAAACTATAAAATCCAGAGGAGATGAATAAATTCCTGGAAATATACAGCCCTCCTAGATTAAAGCAAGAAGAAATAAAAACCCTGAACAGACCATTAACAAGCAGCAAAAGTGAAATAGAAATAATAATTTTTAAAAGGTCAATGAAAAAAAGTGGCCAGGACCAGATGGATTTACAGCTGAATTCTATCAGACATTCAAAGAAGAATTGATACCAATCCTACTGAAACTATTTCAAGATAAAGAAAGATAGAGAGAAGGATAGAGAAAGATAAGGAAAGACAAAATCCTCCCTAAATCATTCTATGAAGCCATTATCACCCTAACATCAAAACCGGGAAAGAGCTTCACAAAAAGGAACACTACAGACCAATATCCCTAATGAACAGATATGCAAAAATCCTCAACAAAATACTAGCTACCCAAAACCAACCAGTGTATCAAAAAAAAATACATTATGATTAATCATGATCAAGTGGGTTTCATACCAGGGATGTGAACATACACAAGTCAACAAATATGATACATCACAAAAACGGAATTAAAAACAGAAATCAATAAACTCAATAAATGCAGAAGAGCATCTGACAACATTTAGCATCTCTTTATGATAAAAACCCTCAACAAAATTGGTATAGAAGGAACGTACCTCAAAGTAATAAAGGCCGTCTATCAATTATAGCCAAAGTAACAAAACCCACAGCCAACATCATTCTGAATGGGAAAAAGCTGAAAGCATTCCCCCTGAGAACTGGAACAAGACAAGAGTGTCCATTTTCACCACCTCTATTTAACATAGTATTGGAAGCGCTGGTCAGAGCAGTCAAACAAGAGAAAGAAATAAAGGGCACCCAAATTGGAAAAGAGGAAGTCAAACTGCTGCTCTTCACCTATGATATGATCATAAACCTAGAAAACCCTAAAGATTCACCCGAAGAGCTCCTAGATCTGACAAATTCAGTAAAGTCTCAGGATACAAAAATCAATGTACACAAATCAGTAGCACGGCTATATACTAACAAGGACCAAGCAGAGAATCAAATCAAGAACTCAATCCCCTTTACAACAGCTGCAAAAAATAAAATACTTAGGAATATATTCAACCGAAGAGGTGAAAAATCTCTACAGAAAAAAATCTACAAAACACTGATGAAATAAATCACAGATGACACAAACAAATGGAAACACATCCCATGCTCATGGATGGGTAGCACCAATATTACAAAAATGGCCATGCTTCCCAAAGCAAACTAAAAAGTCAGTGCAATTCCCATCAAAATACCATTATTATTCTTCACAGAACTAGAAAAACCAATCCTAAAATTCATATGGAACCAAAAAAGAGCCTGCATAGCTAAAGCAAGGCTAAGGCTAAGCAAAAAGAACAAATCTGGAGGCATCACGTTACCCAACTTCGAATTATACTATAAGGCTATAGTTACCAAAACAGCATGATACTGGTATAAAAATAGGCATGTAGACCAATGAAATAGAATAGAGAACCCAGAAACAAAGCCAAATACTTGTAGCCAACTGATCTTTGACAAAGCAAACAAAAACATAAAGTGGGGAAAGGACACCCTGTTCAATAAATGGTGCCGGGAAAACTGGCAAGCTGCATGTAGAAGAATGAAACTGGATCCTCAACTCTTACCTAAAACAAAAATCAACTCAAGATGGATCAAAGACTTAAATGTAACCCAAAACCGTAAAAATTCTAGAAGATAACATCGGAAAAACTCTCTTAGGCATTGGCTTAGGTAAATAATTCATGACTAACACCCCAAAAGGAAATGTAACAAGAACAAAAATAAATGAATGGGATCTACTTAAACTAAAAATTTCTGCATGGCAAAAGAAATAATCAGCAGAGTAAACAGACAACCCATACAGTGGCAGGAAATATTTGTAAGTCATGCATCCCGCAAAGGACTAATATACAAAATCTATAAGGAACTCAAACAAAGCAAGAAAAAAAAAAACAAATAATCCCATCAAAAAGTAGGCAAAGGACATGAATAGACAATTCTCAAAAGAATATATACAAACAGCCAACAAATATACAAAATAAGTGCTCAGTGTCACTTATTATCAGGGAAATGAAAATTAAAACCACAATGAGATACCACCTTACTCTTCCAAGAATGACTATAATTAAAAAGTGAAAAAATAATTGATGTTGCCATGGGTATGGCAAAAAGGGAACACTTTTACACTGCTGGTGAGAATGTAAACTAGTACAACCACTATGGATAACAGTATGGAGATTACTTAAAGAACTAAAAGTAAAACTACCATTGGCCAGCCAGCTATCCCACCACTGGGTGTCTACCCACATGAAAAGAAGTCAGTATATTAAAAAGACACATGCACTTGCATGTTTATAACAGCACAATTTGCAATTGCAAATATATGGAATCACTCTAAGTACTCATCAACCAAGGAGTGAATAAAGAAAATGTGGTAGGCTGAACATGGTGGCTCATACCTGTAATCTCAGCACTTTGGGGCATCAAGGTGGGTGAATTACCTGAGGTCAGGAGTTTGAGACCAACCTGGCCAATATGGCAAAACCCCATCTCTACAAAATTACAAAAATTAGCCAAGCATGGTGGCACACTCCTGTAGTCCCAGCTACTCAGGAGGCTGAGGTAGGAGAATCGCTTAAACTCAGGAGGCAGAGGTTGAAGTGAGCTGAGATCACACCACTGCACTCCAGCCTGGGCAACATAGTGAGACTTCATCAAAAAAAAAAAAAAGGAAGGAAGGAAGGAAGGAAAGAGAAGGAAGGAAGGAAGGAAGGAAGGAAGGAAGGAAGGAAGGAAGGAAGGAAGGAAGGAAGGAAGGAAGGAAGGAAGGAAGGAAATGTGGTATATAGAGAAAATGGAATACTATTCAGCCATAAAACAGAATAAAATGATGTCTTTTGCAGCCACTTGGATGGAGCTGGAGGCCATTATTCTAAATGAATTCTAATGCAGGAATGGAAAAACAAATATTGTATGTGCTCACTTATAAGGGGGAGCTAAGCTATGAGGATGCAAAGGCATAAGAATGATATAATGGACTTTGGGGACTTGGCAGGGGGAAGGGTGGGAGTGATAAAAGATTATATATTGGATACAGCATACACTGCTCAGATGATGGGTGCACCAAAATCTCAGAAATCATCACTAAAGAACTTATCCATGTAACCAAAATCACCTGTACCTCCAAAACTATTAAAATAAAAATGATTTATAAAATAAAATAAGATGTAAAAGCTAGTCTGCAAACTTGGCACTGATTTTCCTGGCACTCAAAACAAGAAGTAATAGCATATAAATCATTTGATTTACTTTATATATGAGAGAAAATCTTAGCAGTTGTTTGAGGATAAAATAAAGGAAGTTTTTGGTGTTTTGTTTAAGATTTCTGGATCAAAAAGATGCCTCTTCCAGATCTCGTACGAACATCGAGTAACGAAAAACTCTGTGACAACATCTCTACCATTAACACAAAATTTATCTCAGTGAGAGTAATTCTTGGGAGGACACATTAATTAGGTCTGACGCTCACAAAGTACTGAGGACAATATATTAATAATTGCAGACATGTGTGCATGTTTTGTCCACTTGGGCTCCTATAACACACTACTGTAAATGAGATGGCTTATAGCAACAGAAATTTATTTCTCACAGTTCTGGAGGGTGAGATGTTCAAGATCAAAGCACAGGCAGATTTCGTATCTGGTGAGGACCTATTTCCTGAGTCACAGGTGGCCATTTTCTCTCTGTGTTCTTACATGGCACACAGCTCTCTGGTGCCTCTTTTATAAGGTAATTGCTAGGGTCTGAATACGTCCTCCAAAGTTAACGTATTGAAAACTTAATCCCCAATGCAACAGTGTTGAGAAGTGGGACCTTTATGAGATGATTAGGTCATGAGGGTTCTGTCCTTACCAATAGACTAATACCATCATTACAGAAGTGGTTTGTCCCTGGAATGGATTAGTTATATCACAGGAGTGGGTGATTGACAAAACAATGATTTTAGGCCAGGTTCAGGGGCTTACGCCTATAATCCCAACATTTTGGGAGGCCAAGGTGGGCAGACCACCTGAGGTTGGGAGCTCAAGACCAGCCTGATCAACATGGAGAAACCCCATCTCTACTAAAACTACAAAATTAGCCATGCATGATGGTGCGTGCTGTTTACCCAACTACCTGGGAGGCTGAAGCAGGAGAATCACTTGAATCTGGGAAGTGGAGGTAGGTTGCAGCGAGCCAAGATCGCACCATTGCACTCCAGCCTGGGCAACAAGAGAGAAACTCCATCAAAAAAAAAAGAAGAAGAATGATTTTGGCTCCTTCCCTCTCTTGTTCTCATGGTCTTTGCCCCTCTGCCTTTCATCATGGGATGACACAGCATGAGGGCACTTGCCGGATACTAGTGCCATGCTCTTGGACTTTCCAGCCTTTAGAGCCATGAGCCCAGTGTATTTTCTTTACAAATTAGCCAATCTCTAATATTCTATTATAGCAGCCTAAAATAAACTAAGACCATCACTAATCACATTCACAAGGGCTCCACCCACATGACCTAATCATCTCCCAAGGCCCCCCACCCTCTAACACAATCACCTTGGGGATTAGGTTTCATTATATGAATTGGGGAGGGTGGGGTGCACAAACATTCAGTGCTTTGCACATGTCTAGGAAACAGAGGTCCTGCTGTGGAGGAAAATACCTACATTGGCCCAAGCTGAGCTCACCTCATTCATTAATCATGATATAACTCATTTCAAATGTGTGTCTGAGAACCAGCCTGACAACAGTTTGGGGAGGATAAGACTTCTCACTGGTGAGTAGATGAAAATGGATGTCTGGATAATGCGAAAACAGACCCAGATTCTTCAGCCATAAAGGGTACAGCAAATGACTTGCTAGTGTTTGGCCCTGGCAGCCTCCACTCCAAGAGGAGGGGCTCGTGTCTAACCTTTTTTCAATAAGCAAAGAATCTGGAGACAAATCCAACCAAAAATTGTCACCAGCAGCCAGAGGCAGCAGCTGCCTGCAGAGGATGTAATGGGAAATGGTAATGCCTCATGGCCATTGCCTTCCCTGCCATCACATGGGAGGGGCTCAGCCCTAGGGGCTGTGCTGATGCTTGGTGACAGGTGTCTGGACCTAATCCTCAGACCTCTGCTTCCCTGGCACATGCCCCGATGGTGCCCACCTGCAGGGGTGGCACGTTGCCTGGTGTGATGGGCAGAGGAGCTCCATCCATTTGGTCCTGCCAGTTAAATCTGGACTTAATAGAAAGAGGCAGAAATTACAGCCCCTGCCATGAAAACTGATTGCTCCAGTGGCCAGAACCCAGCTGAGCCTCATGGCAAAGAAGCTGGCCATCCTCAGAAACTTAGCCATCCTCCCTTTACTTTACCAAAGAAGCCACAAAAGAAACCAGTGGCAGAGGTGAGATAGGAGGATGTTTTGGACGGGCTTCCCTCATTCTCCATCTTCCCCTTTTGTGACTCCATATGCCTTGCTAATTAAGTTTCCGACTATCCCAGTGTTGGAGCTCAACGAAGGAAGAAGACATGAAGGGCAGAAAAGTTCACGTTTGATGCATCCTTTCTGGATGGCTTAGCATCAGAGTTCTCTGGGTTTAGCAGAGATTTAAAGTCAACTCTTTCATTGGAATCATGCATAAATTTTTCAAAGATGCCTGTCCCTAGAAGGAATGCGGTACCTGACTTTCTCTTGATTGGGGAAAAAAGCCCTTCCTTGGCCCCTAAACACCCACAGTCACCTCCGGCTTCTTTCTGCAGAAGGACCTTCTCCATTGGGGTCCTCTTGGACAACTTCTAAGACAACCTGTCCCAGCTCGCTCAGGGATATGAGCAACACTTTAGGTCACCGGAAACACCATGTATTCCCAATTGTCCCAACACACTCCAAGTACAGGATGCCCCCAGCTCAGCAATGCCACTCTGCTTTACTTTCACAATGTTTTTTGCTTTTTCCCTTTCTGATTATGTAAGCTTCTTTCTAGAACATTAAGAGTTTGCAAATGCACTCCATAATCTGCAATGTATTAAATTATTTCACATACTAACAACTCAATGTTTGTTTTGTGTAAATTCTACTCTAGCACTGCATTCGTTTTTCAACACAACAAATGGGAATGAGAGAAACCCAGTCAAGCCCCTTGGACAACTGCTGTAACAGGAAAAAAAAAAAACAGCTTGTTTTACAGACTTAAATGAATACCCGTTCTATGGCTGTTTGATTATTTATATTGGTGATTTCATTTATATGAGTTTGTATGTCAACATGACTATTTCCAAGAATAGCCAGCAAAGGAGGTCAGCCAGGTGCCCCCAAAGAAGGAAAGAATTCTCAGTGGACAGATTGATGGTAAGGACAGAACAGCCTCTGGCAGAATTGTGAGGAGGGAGAAGGATGTCTGCAGGCAGAATTCAGTACATCATCTGCAGGGATTAGTGCAAAATGAAAATGCAGAGACCCTCGTTCAAATTGTCAAGACACGACGGCAGAGCATCACACCAGCACGGGGCTCTGAGCCACTGCACAGACTGCAGGCAAAGATGCTGGCCTGTCTGCAGGAGAGGGAAGGAAACCGGCAGTTGATGAGCAATGGGATTTGAAGTGCTCTTCAGGTGCTATTCAAATGTTGCTCCATATGACAGTAGGGAGGGAGGAATGTCTTTCCGGATTTTTCAAAGAGGAAATTGAAGCTGTGCCAGGCTTGTCCAGAGCACCCAGCTGTGGAGTGGCAGACCAAGTATTCAAATTGTGTCCTGCCTGAACCCCCTGTCCCCCTGGAAAAAAAAATCAAAAACAAAAAACCCAGATCCGGCTGCAGGCACTGGCCTGCTAGATGTCATTGATACAGCCACTTACGCTCCCTGAAAATTTTGCCTTTTAAGCTGAATCTCATAGTGGAATAAAATGTTTTGTTTCAAAGTGAAAGAACTGTCCCACATGGGTGAAGACACAGGAGTGAGCTGGCCCACCACTCGATGGCTCACCAGTCATAATGACTCAGGCTGTGAAGCTTTGATCCTATTGCCTCCTGACCCCCAGGCAGTTCCAAAACAAAATAGCCATGTTTTTCTGCTCATACTGGAAGCTCCCAGAACTCATGGATATACAAAAGAGAAAGAAAGAAGGAAGGAAGGAAGGAAGGAAGGGAGGGAGGGAGGGAGGGAGGGAGGGAGGGAAGGAAGGAAGGAAGGAAGGAAGGAAGGAAGGAAGGAAGGAAGGAAGGAAGGAAGGAAGGAAGGAAAAAAGAAAGAAAGAAAGAAAGAAAGAAAGAAAGAAAGAAAGAAAGAAAGAAAGAAAGAAAGAAAGAAAGAAAGAAAGAAAGAAAGAGAAAGAAAGAAAGAAAGAAAGGAAGGAAGGAAGGAAGGAAGGAAGGAAGGAGAGAGAGAAAGAAAAGAAAGAAAGAAAAGAAAGAAAGAAAGAAAGAAAGAAAGAAAGAAAGAAAGAAAGAAAGAAAGAAAGAAAGAAAGAAAGAAAGAGAAAGAAAGAAGGGAGGGAGGGAAGGAGGGAGGGAGGGAGGAAGGAAGGGAGGGTCCCAAACTGTTTCAAACAAAAATCTAGCTTTAAGTTGAGTAGAAACATGAACTTACCTTTTTATAATTCTTCCTCAAATATAAACCTTCTAATTGGAAAACAATATATGGTTCAATATTGGATTGAGTGTTTTCCTTTAGTATCTTCCTAGCCTAATCTTAGATTATATTAATCACTCATTAATACCTTTTGCTTTTTATTCATGCAGACAGAATCGATATTTTAATTACAAACTGCTGAATAATATTCCTTTATCTATCCTTTAATGGCATTGCCAGTTTATTTAGATGCAAACATCTAAGGATTTTTATATCCCCTGGAGCAATTTCTCTTTTAAATACTTTCTGTGATACAGTTGCTATAAAGCAATAAGTGAGCCAAGGAGACGTAGCATGAAATTACATTCCATCTCCGGAGTTTGTGTAATTAAATAAAAATGTGTCACTTACAAGGTTATAATTTTCATCAGTGGATTTTCTGGAGGAGATTGGTGATTTATTAATTAATGCTATTGATATCTTGTTCTTAGGAATCACCAGGTTGGAGAGAAATTGGGAATTCTTTGCTAAAAGCATTGTTCATTCCTCTCGAAGATGAGAGGCAACATCACAGCAAAACCTCAGGGCCTCTGAAGTCAAGAGAACCTAGGTTTAAATGTCAGCTGATATTCCCCACCTGGCTGACCTTGGGTACTTTACCCAATCTCTTGTAAAATGGGGTTAATAATCACTCATACGTTTTTACAGGGATTAGACAGGTTTTCACAATGCCTAGCATGTTAGTATTTTTATATTTTATTATCAGTGACACCAGAGAAAGACAACACACTTAAATGTCTCTTAAATACAGTTCCTAGCATGTTTCTTCTGAGGAAAATCATAGAAATGACTATGGCCCAGGACCACAGGAGTTCCAGTGAATAGCTATACACAGGTTTTTGCAACAGCAATTTTCAGCATATGGTGTATGAATACGTTTTTTGTCTTCTTTTCAGCATAAGCCATTTTTAGTGATAGAGAGAAAAGCATCCAAGAGCAAAACCATTTAAAAACATGTCCTTATTGCTAAAAGGACAGGAAGGATGAGAAATGAAGGCAACGGAGCCCATCCCTAACATTCTCTGCTTTCAAATTCCAAGACCTGTCAGGCTCATGGCCCTTTACTGATAGTGAAAGAGGGTGTTGCCTCCTATTTTGACTTCTTTCTTTTGCTGACTTTTATGGGAAGTTCTCTAACCCCTTGGTACAAAGCTGGGTTTTTGTTTGAATCTTAAATAACTGAATGTGATCCCCCATACAGCTGCATCTTGGCAGCAATGGCAAGTTCAGCTGCAGAGGGCTGGACGAAGCCCCAGCGCAATCAGATGGCATTGTTCCCTGGCTGCATCTGGTTTTGTCCTGGGATGTTTACCACATGGCAAAGGTGAGAGCTTCTTCCTGTCAAAGAAATAGGATCCAGACAGCAGCAGATAAATGCTCAATAAACTCAAGCAGATAAAAACTCAAGCCTCACTTCTTGGTCTATGCCAGGGACTCTCCAGCTGCAGACATGGTTCTTATCATTGGGTGTGTGGTTCTCACCGCAGACCCCACTGTGCAGGCAGTTTGAGGCTGGATGCCCTGGGATGCCAAGAAGAACACAGGGGCCAGATGGAGGTGAGGGACCGAGTCACCTAGGAAGCTGAATCAGGGCCCAAATGTGAATTCACAGTCCTCTGTCATACTTTTGCCCGTCTACTAGCACGTATAGCGGTTACGCTGAACTCCCCCGGCTCTACCATGGCCAGCTAGTTACCTTAGGCTATCAACTTTCAGTTTCCCAAACTACCACCCATCCTTTGAAATCCATTAAGTCTGCCTCTTCCAGGAAGCCCAATATCACCACTGCAACTTACACAGCTCCCACCCTCTGCTGACATCTAGAGCTTCTGCCTTGGGTGCCAGGTTCTGTTCAGCAGGTTCCTGTCTTTTTGTGGCTGCCCTGCCTCCGAGATCAAGTGGGATCAGGAACCACATTCTGAGATTTTTTGGGATCTGCTAGATATCACATAGATTTTGTTTGGTTGTTTGGTTGGTTGGTTTGGGTTTTTTGGTTTGTTTTTGGTTTTGTTTTTGTTTTTGAGACAGAGCCTCACTCTGTTGCCCAGACTGGAGTGCAGTGGCACAATCTAGGCTCACCACAACGTCTGACACCCAGGTTCAAGCGATTCTCCTGCCTCAGCCTCCTGAGTAGCTGCGACTACAGGTGCCCACCACCACACCCAGCTAACTTTTGTATTTTTAGTAGAGACCAGGTTTCACCATGTTGGCCCTACTGATCTCTAACTCCTGACCTCACATGACTGGCCCGCCTCAGCCTCCCAAAGTGCTGGGATTACAGGCATGAGCCACTGCACCCAACCAGATTTCATATAGTTTCTATTAGAGGCAATGTGCAAATAAATGGTAGCTGCTATGGAAGGGACCCACCAGGCTAAGAGGGTCTGGCCCATATCGAAGAAAGGGCTCTCGCCTCTAGCTGCTTTCTTCCCTTCTGAGAGGCAGGACTAGATAATATACTGGTTACCTGCTAGGATCCAGAGTCCAGCAGGCAGCAAACTCCAACCCCACCACTAACAGGCTCTGTAAGTTTAGGCAAGTTTCAATGGAGTTTCAGGCCTGTGAGCTGACATCATTGAGGAGCAGATGGTAGAAGTCCTGTACACTCTAAGACAGGGATTCCTCAGAGCCAGACCCACTGACTCTAGGATAGTCCACTCTCGGCAGAGGGAGCAGAAATAGCACAGGGAGAATTAGATGCTGGTCATGTTGATCCCTAACAACCTGCAGCAAACCTGTTCTTGTCATACAGATCAGGGCAAAGGTTATTCCCACGCAATGGGTTTCTTCTTGAGAGGAAATTGATGGCCTAACCTAGAATCCTACTGAGGAAGCAAGACATCTGCCATTTGAAAATTGAAGAGGGATAAAACCTGTCAATGCTCCCTTTAGAATTCACCTCCTAAATCTAAAAAAAAAATAAAAATAAAAAGTAATTGTTGGCCTCAAAGCATCCCCTCAACTTTATCTTTGCCTTCCATTTCACAAACCCGGCATTTCCATTAAAATTCTCTTTCATAAAAATCGGTTTTCAGACACTGGTGATAGATGATGCTGTCCTTTGCAGCTGAAACCATTTGTGTTGATATCACTTCTATCAGCAACCACAAGTGAGCCCATAAAGTCAGCCATGTCCCCCGCGTCCCATTCATGCCAGACACCTGGGGACCTTCATAATCTCATCCGTCACCATCTGTTGACAGGGGTGGCCCTGTGTGTAATTCAATAAGCCAGCTAACAGCCCAGAGAGTATGTGCTGAGCGCACAGTCCACTCAGATCTGCATTGGGAGTGGGGAGATGCTGAACCTCAGCCTCCCAAAGTGCTGGGATTACAAGCATGGGTCACCTCACCTGCCTGGGGCTGAGTCTTATTCCTTCTATAGTAAGGCATAAGGGAGGTGTTCATTCATTCCCAAACACTTACGCAGGGCCCGTGGGGTCTCTGCCACCAACCGCTCTAGATTCCAGGGGTAAGACAGTAAACAGATTATAACCAAAATGGTAAGACAGTAAACAGATTATAACCAAAAGGTTACAATCTAGTTGGAGAGACAGGTGATAAGTGAGAAAACAATACATAGTAAGATCATTCTAAATGGTGGTTTAGTGCTATGGAAAAAATATAGCCAGGCAATGATATGAGGACTAGGGGAAATGTGACGGAGAAGGTGGAATAAAAGTCCGTCGCTGCCCACAAGGAGTTTATACTCAGATTGACAAAAGCACTTGACTCAACCACAGTGACAGACCCAAGCAACATTATCACATAGTGTGATTGAGACCATCCAGGCTGCAAGTCTTCAAGGCACAGGAGGCAGAGAAGGTGGCATCACTGAAGACACAGCTCAGAGGAGAGCACCTGGAACCAGGTGAGAAATATGAGCATCCTGGAGAGTCATCAACCCCAAGTACCTTCCGTGAGCCAGGCCTCATTGTACCCATTTTGTAGACAAGAAAACTGAGACACAGATGCCTGCAGTTTTGCTGCTGGTAAACAGCGGTGCCAGGGGTCTTTGCTCATGCTTGGCCGCATGAAAAATCTGGTGTTACTGGGCCTCAGATAATCACTGAATGTCTAAGTGTTTGAGGAGAAGCTCCCAAGTGTTATCTTTCCATGTATCAGATGGCCGGTGATGTAAGAGCAGTTCTCCCAGAAAAGTAGGGTCTCCCCATAAAGCTGCAGCTCCAGTCCCAAAAGCCCTACTGTCTTGGATCTGCTTGGCTGGCTGTCTCCCTCCTGCAGCTCCAACGATAGCTTTGCGGCAGCAGCAAGAGGCAACCTTAGGGAATAAAATAGATCGGAGTAGAGCTGGCCAAGGACTCCCGGCTCCACAGCCATCACTAAACACCTACATAAGCCTCCCTCAGCTGTCACACACCAACTGTGAATTATCAGGGGAGGTCATGGGTCAGAGGGAGCTTTGCCTAATGGGACACAGAGGGCACCTGAGCAATGTGGGGTGTGGGACTCCAGATGTTTAACGTTTGGGGCATGTTTTTTCCTCTTTTAAAATCAACTTCATTGAGTTATAATTTACATATTATAAGACACACCTGTTTAAAGCATATAGTTCAATGATTTGTTTTGTGTTGTTGTCGTTGTTTTGAGACAGAGTCTCGCTTTGTCACCCAGGTTGGAGTGCGGTGGCATGATCTTGGCTCACTGCAACCTCCGCCTCCCAGGTTCAAGCGATTCTCCTGCCTCAGCGTCCTGAGTAGCTGGGATCACAGGTGTGTGCCACCACGCCCAGCTAATTTTTGTATTTTTTGTAGAGACAGGGTTTCATTATGTTGGTCAGGCTGGTCTCGAACTCCTGACCTCAAGTGATCCACTCACCCCAGCCTCCCAAAGTGCTGGGGTTACAAATGTGAGCCACTGCGCCTGGCCAGACCAATGAGTTTTGACAAGCGTACATACCTGTGTACTTAGGGGTGCGAGTGCTTCTGTCAGTCCCTCCTGCAAAATCCCCAACCCGACCAACAGGAATTTCACCACTTACCTGTTGGCCCCAGGGACACCTTAGATGGTCCTGGTGAACAGGCCATTTCAACACTACTGCAGCTGACAGACACTGTCAGTACTGAGCCACCCGAGGTCCCTCCGAAACCATGCATCCGGAGGTCTACCAGCTGACAGCTAGGGCCCTCCCAATTCCTGGCTGTTTGAGAGCCAGTGCCATGTCATGGTGAAGAGCCAGACTCTGGACTCTGGAGCCAGACCACAAATCCCAGCCTACCCCCTACCTCTGCCTCAGTTTTTCCTTCGTAATGGAGATAATAACAGTACCTGTCTCACAGGAACATCATGAGATTCCGCGAAGTATGTAGGGTGCTTGTCAATGTGGCATTCCTAGAGTAAGCAGTGAATGTTACGTAAGTGCTGCCATCATCATGGTTCCAGGGATGGACCGAGGGGGACTCAGTTGTCACTCAGGCCCAAGGAGAGCAAAAGGTATTTATATTTGAGCAGGAAAGGATGATTGTCTTCGTATGTTGGGTCCTTATCTTTCAATTCATCTTTTTTGGAGAAGAAAACTTGGGCTGTTATTTGGCTGTCGGTGTCCGAGGCTTGCAGACTGTGTGGGTGGATGCAGTGGGAGGTGAAGTGACAGCAGAGGGAAGACCTCACCCCTCACGACCACACGTGAACTGGACCTCTGTGAACGCATTTTAGAGAGTTCGTGTCCATTGGTAATGTCTTTGTCTCGGAAGCCAGACACCAGGACTGGGTCTTCTGGGTCTTTTTTGTTTGTTTGTTTGTTTTGTTTTGTTTTGAGACAGGGTCTCACTTTGTTGCCCAGGCTGGAGTGCAGTGGCGTGATCTTGGCTCACTGCAGCCTCAATCTCCCAAGCTCAAGTAGTCCTCCCACCTCAGCCTCCCAAGTAGCTGGGACCACAGGCGCATGCCACCACACCTGGCTAATTTTGTTTACTTTTTATAGACACAAGGTCTCGCTATGTTGCCAAGGTTGTTCTGGAACTCCCGAGCTCAAGCCTTCTTTTTACCTCAGCCTCCCAAAGTCCTGGGACCACAAGCGTAAGCCACCACACCTGCCTAGGGCCAGAGTCTTATTCCTCCATAATCACACCAAGTGGGACTGAGGCCACATCTGCCGAGCAAGTTTGAGTGAAAAAGCCCAGAATCATCTGGACAGCAGAGACACCCCCCCAGCATGGCTTAAAGTGTACACACGACACAGGGTCAGGGTCTACCCCTCACAGCTGCACCTGTGTAGGGTAAATGCACCTGATAGCCATAACTTAAGCGTATGCTTAGAATAACCCCATGTGGCAGATGCACTTGAATGTGTGTTCCAAGCTAGGAAATCCAGGAGTGACCAACCTGCACATTCATTCTTTACCTATGATAAACATCTGAGCGCCCAGCCTGTCCCCGGGAACATGGGCTATACAGGGGACCGAGGCCCTGAGGTTTGGGTTAAATGAAGGTTACCAGGTGGAGGTTTTTAGGGGGAGGGTGTTATGTGAAAATGCAATATAAAGTGCATGCCGTGGCCGGGCGCGGTGGCTCAAGCCTGTAATCCCAGCACTTTGGGAGGCCGAGATGGGCGGATCACGAGGTCAGGAGATCGAGACCATCCTGGCTAACACGGTGAAACCCCGTCTCTACTAAAAATACAAAAAACTAGCCGGGTGAGGTGGCAGGCGCCTGTAGTCCCAGCTACTCGGGAGGCTGAGGCAGGAGAATGGCGTGAACCCGGGAGGCGGAGCTTGCAGTGAGCTGAGATCCGGCCACTGTACTCCAGCCTGGGCGGCAGAGCAAGACTCCGTCTCAAAAAAAAAAAAAGTGCATGCCGTTTGCAGGAGGTTGTAGTTTTCCTGCTTAGCCTGCTGCTGCTATACCTTGTCCAAGCTGCCACCACTGGACTGTAGGTAAGATGGTTCTTCTGCCCAGATGGACTCTCTCCCCTGTATGTAAGCCCCCTGTAATATGTCTCATGTGCTGACTCTAAACCTCTTCTTTGGCCTCTGGAACCTGGTGCCTTCTCTATGTGGGTTAATAGGAGTTTGGCACAACAACCTGGAAGGACCAAAGAGCAAGCTCTGAGTGGAGTAAGCCAATGTCTTCCCAACAGGGAGCCCCCCACCATGGCCAGTAGCCACCCATCCGGATGGAGCATGCTCACAGCTCCCAGACACTCTAGCCCCCCGACGGGCCACTCCTCACTGTTGCCATCTCAGTGCACTAGCCTGCCCCCTACTCTGAGCTGGGGAAGGTAGCGCACTTATCCTCTGTACCTCCAGCAACAAGAGCAACGCCCGGCACATAGCAGACAAGGCAGATGTTTATGGAATAAGTAAATAGGGCAAAAATAAACTAAGACATCTCTAGTCCATCATGAAAGGCCTGTACTTATGTCAGGAAAGACAATGACACAGTCTACACTGTCACAGGCACAAGGCCTGGTACCCAGCAGGTGTAGATAAACACTTAGTGAATTAATCCAAGAGGGAAGGTTTCTCTCTGAGATATTCATTTCTTAAGTCTCTTCTGGGATTAAAGACTACATCTGGGGCCGGGCGCGGTGGCTCACACCTGTAATCCCAGCACTTTGGGAGGCCGAGACGGGCGGATCACGAGGTCAGGAGATCGAGACCATCCTGGCTAACATGGTGAAACCCCGTCTCTACTAAAAAATACAAAATATTAGCCGGGCGAGGTGGCAGGCGCCTGTAGTCCCAGCTACACGGGAGGCTGAGGCAGGAGAATGGCGTGAACCCGGGAGGCGGAGCTTGCAGTGAGCTGAGATCCGGCCACTGCACTCCAGCCTTGGCGACAGAGCGAGACTCCGTCTCAAAAAAAAAAAAAAAAAAAAAAAAAAAGACTACATCTGGGAATTTTATTTAAAGTTTAGAAGTGTTGCTAAAAGTTTAACATACATATCTCAGTTTTAAATAGTCACCTTTGCTACCAAAATTGACTAACCTCATTAAATACTTTGGGAAAGCAGAAAATAATTGAGGTCACTGGCCCTTTAGGTATAATGTGCATCTTAGAGACATCATCAATGGTTTTAGCTACTTATTGCCTGCTCTCTGCCTTGGCTACAGGAAGCTTTACACCAATATGCAGTCTACACAATCTGAAATTATCTATGTTCCTTTCCATTTCTGTATGCTAACCTTACGAATGTTTACTTCCTTAATTTTTCTCTCTTCCCTGATTTCTTCATCTGATAATTTTCATATTTTTCTATAAGCCTCCTCAAGATATCTACAAGTAGAAATAAATAGTAAATATACCCAACACATGTACGTATATATTTTTATAATGTCAATATAGATATTACAGTCCTCTGAAAAACAATTAAACTTGGCCTGAGTCTCTGATTCTGTGGCTTATAGAACAAAACCCTTCCTACAATTTCCACAAATTCTTGAGAAAACCTCCTTGAAGCCCCTTCACTGATTTCTGCAGGAAATGTAACCCACCCCAGCTCTGGTGAGCTTAGCCAAGTTGATCTGGGACTCTGAGGTGACGTCTCTGATGGAGCTGGTGATGGCCCAACTCTCCCAAGCTTCATCATTTCTTCCATCTCATTCCTCCCCTAGGATCTCCTCCCAGGTTTTTTTCTTCATTTTTGCTTGCTGGTTCCACCACTACATTTTGGAAGTTGAGCATGAGTTCTCTTTGTCTCTTCTAAGAGACTTTTCAAAGTAATTCTTCCAAAGGAATCCAGTGTTCTCCCTAAAGGGAGTTCATGAGTAAACTTGTCAATGCCTCCTGACATCTCATCAGATAAATCCTGTTACTTTATTGGACAAGAGTCTCAACAGGGAAGGCCCCGAGGGCTCCCTGTGGAGTTCTCACCTGGGCTACAGAATCTGAATAAATCCACAGCAGTGGACGTGGTGAGGGGTCAGACACGCAGGGCTCTCTCCCGGAATCAAGTGATGTCACTGAGTGAGAGCAGGCTCAGTGATGTGCAAAGATCAGCTTGCAGTGAGCTGAGATCCGGCCACTGCACTCCAGCCCGGGCGACAGAGCGAGACTCCGTCTCAAAAAAAAAAAAAAGAAATCTTCTGTCTTGACCTCAGCAGCAGATCTGTGTTGGTCTAAGAGCAGTGTGAACACATTCACTCCTAGTTTGCAAAGTGATAGAAATAGGTGGAAAATGTGGATTCGCCAAACAATAGACTGGACTGGACAGCAGGACACAATGGGAATTGTGTACAAGGGAATTGTCCTTATTTTCTGACAGATTAGTGAAGAAATGAATATAATCAGTCTTTTATCCAACCCATAGCAAGTAATACTGGTGGAAATAATCAACACAAAATGAAACCAGCAATGGCTACCATCGCACACAGTAAAATTTATACATGCAAAATTTGACCCAGAAAATAGGACTTTTTGGAATTAATGACCACAAAAGAAAACTCACAACGACGGAAGCCATAATCAGTAAAATTTCTTATTCATAATAAAACTGGCCAAAAAATTAAACCTCCAGAGCAAAAATTATATGAAAAGAATTGATTTAGATAAAAAATAACTTCAGGGAAATAAAAGTGGAAACAATTGGAGACAGCTTAACTCCACTTCATAGAAAAGGGACCAAGAAATTAAATTGGATATCAGAGTTTATTCTGAAAAGTGCATTTTCAATGAACATTCCTTGGTGTGGGTATAATTCTTATTCAAATATTTGTATTCAAAACACTGAGTGACGGGAAAGAAGACTCTGGAATGGAGTTCCTGGGGCCAGGTGCAAACAAAATAGACATTTTTTACATCCGTGAACAAGCCTGGTACAATGTTCTCAGTTAATAGTTGTAGAATGATTTATTTACTTATCTAAAAAGCAAGCATTTCTGCCTCTCTGGCTTGCCTAGTCAAAAGACTTCCCTTCAGAATACCCTTCCAGACACACAGTTATCTCTTAATCCCATGTTTTTCTTCTCAATCCACACAGAACACAGCAGAGACCCCTACCACCACCACCGAGACCCAACTCACCAAACTACATGTCTTCCCCCGACACCAGAATGCCCCATTCAGAAAAGAAAGCAGTTTATATCTGTCAATTAAGATTTCTGTGGATCATAAATAAAAATGTCTTGATTTTAGAACTCTAGGGGAGGAGATAGCAACTAATTTTGAGGCATTCAAGAGTCACTTTTTGTTGTTTCAAAATGCATTGCATTCTTGCTCTTGTAAAAATCTGTTAAAAAAAAAAAGCCAGGTGCAGTGGCTCACACCTATAATCCTAGCACTTCGGGAGACTGAGGCAGGTGGATTGCCTGAGCTCAGGAGCTCAAGACCAGCCTGGGCAACATGTTGAAACCCCGTCTCTACTAAAATACAAAAAATTAGCCAGGCATGGAGGCATGTGCCTGTAGTCCCAGCTACTTGGGAGGCTGAGGCACGAGAGTTTTGTTTGAACCCAGGAGGTGGAGGTTGCAGTGAGCCAAGATCAGGCCACTGCACTCCAACCTGGGTGACAGCACAAGACTCTGTGTCCAGAAAAAAGAAAAAACAAAGTGGAAAAGTGGAGTGCATCTTCATCTAGGCATCCTAGAAATCTCACAAAATGGTTAGCATCATTATTTGCTGATACATTTATCTCCTCTCTGAAAGACTGTGGGTCCCTTGAAGCGTTGGATGAGTCTCCAGCCTGGAGCCATGCCTAACACGTAATAAACATCATTCTTCCCTGTGTTTCTTGAGTGAATAGATGAGATCAAGAACCCCAAACAAATTGATAGAAAAGTGAATTCCATTTACGAAATTCATTTTCATCCAAAATAGAAAATCTACAGTTCTGGATGGCTGGATGAGCAGCAGGACAAGAGTCGCAGGCCATTTAGATTCCACATATAGAACAAGAAAAGGTTCAGGTGAACCACATCCATTGTGTAAACCAGCCAGAATCCACTGGCCACTAAAAGGCTAAAAATACCAGAGAGGACGACAGTTTGTTGAACGCCCAGGTCCATGAACATGTGCTAAGTATAGGTTGTAACTGATCCGGCAGAATGGCTGCAGCCCGCTCCAGATCAGCCCATTTCACAGAAGATAGCTGACCCTCAAAAAGGCAACTTGCCCAACAAAGGTGCAAAAATAAATCTAATTCGTAATTGCCCATTGTAGCTGTATGAAGGAACAACAGTGGAGTTTTTTAAATAACCACAGGCACGCAAGCCCCATCCCACTGAAGGCTGTGACTCACGGGTCTAGAGTGAGCCCAGGGTATCTCTGATGTTTAAAAATTTCCCCCACAGGATTCCAATCATAACACACTCACAAACATGGGCATGTTAGCACCTGGGGAGCTTCAAAAAGGCCAATGTCTGGACCCTACCGGGCCCAATTCAATCAGTGTCTCCAGGCAGGAGCATGAGCACGATATCTTCACAGCCACGACTGAGACTCCCTGGAAACTGCAGCCTGCACTCTTTCCTCTGCGTCTTCCCATCTCAGATAAAGGAGCAGTACTATTTGCTCACCAGGAAGAGTCGTTCACAGTGACTGAACCACAGCTATTTAGTAAATCTGGTGCTTAGCAGCAGATGCTGCTGTCTGCGTCTCTGAAAAGAAATCTGGCGACTTCAACCTGTGAGGCCTGGAGGGCCGGAACCATGTCTTCTGTCTCTGTGCCCCCAGCACCTCGCCCAAAGCTGACAGTTAATTATTCTTAAACACCGCCATTTGCAGCCAACATTCCATCACCAGCCTAATAGGAAGGGTGCCATAAGCCACACTGGCTCCCAGGAGGGCTGAAGGAACACTAAGCCCTGTGACTTCTCTAGACATCCCACCTCCAGACTGCCTCTTCAGGCACCTGGAGGTCCTGGGCCAGCTCTGCTTCTGGAAACACCAAGATACCATGCGACCGAACGTGGAGCCATGCCTGCCTGAAAGTCAAACTGACCTATCTCATGGCCTGCATCTGCCCAGCGCACTGCACAGGGACAGCTCGGTGCTAAATGTCCAGCCCACCACCTGCCAGGAGGCAACAAGAAAGTCCTGGATCCACCCACCTTTGCAGGAGAGGCTGAACATGGTGCAGATGGCTAATGGCCCAGCTGGGCTGGGAGCCTTGTGTTAAGCATCGTGTCCAGTTTTCCCAAACCTTTTGCAAAGTCAAGTTCTCTGTCTTCCAGGCCTCTTTTGGAGAAGCATGGAAAGTTTATGAATGAAGAAAGACGGAGCTGGGATGAGCTGGGTGTGCTTCCCTGGGGCCATCTCCATCACCTTAAAGATGAAAAGCCACTGCATTCACAATATCAGGAGCACTTGGAGCCTGGCCATTGCCAGGTGCAGACAGGGGTGGTCAGGAGGAACAGACGCCAGGGCATGACTCTGTCTGGCACAGTGCAAGATGGGATGCGCACCGCTGTCTACTAGTCATGACCCTGGGCAAATCACCTGCTCTGCATCTCTGTTTTTTCCTTCATGCGAGGGGCATGAGAACACCTACCTCTCCACAGTGCTGTAATAATTGAAGGAGGGTGGCAAAGGTGTTTAGCAGAGGCTTGATAAACAATAGCCATTATCCTCACCCTGAGATGCTCTGTGCCTAGTGTCTTCTCATTAAATGCTTGTGAAATAACGAAATGGATATATGGGTGAATTCATTAAAAACAAAATTCATAGGGAGGCAACCCTTTTAGAGAGAAGCGAATATCTTAACCCAGTTTGTAAACAGAGGTCAAAATCCAGAATTTCAAAATAGCTGTAGCTATCACTTACTTAGTAATGACTGTCTGTGAGGCACGGAGCTCTATAGCATTCAGTCGTCCACATGGTAGATATTATTTATTGATTCATTGGATGAAGACACCAAAGCTAAGGGTGCTCTTAGCCTCTCCCATCTCCTGCCCTGGTCTTATGTGCCCAATCATGCATGGAGCTTGGCAGGATGACAGTGCTCCCAGCACCCCCATCACCCACTCACTGTATAAGTATGCGTTCCTCAGCACAAGCCTGGTTGCTGAGTGAGGGCCTGCTACATGCCTTGCTCATGGTCAACACTCAGACACCAGCAGACCACCAATCAGTGGGGTTTCAGATAATTTGTTCATGTATTTATAATCACAAATACTTTTTGGATTTACACCATATGCCAGGCACTATTCTCTATGATGAAGATAGAGCAGTTACAAAGCAGATCAAAGCCTGCCTTCATACGATTTACATTGTAATAGGAGGAGACAGGTCATAAGCAGATAACACAAAAGTCTAAAACGTGCTGGGCACTGGTAAGTGCTGTTTTCAAAGAACTCGGGTTAGAGAGTTGGAGGATGGCAAAGTGGCAGAGCTGGTTTCCACACAGTGACTAAGAAGGGTCTCTCTGATAAAGCGGTTGGAGCAGATTGCAACACGGTAGGGGAGCCAGGTGGTCACATATGGGGGGAAATGTCTCCAGAGAGGATAGAAAATGGGGTGCTCAGATTGTCCTGCAGAGAGCAGGGGCAAGGGAGATTGGGAGGGAGAGAGCATGGGGATGGGCTAGACTGAACTCACTGGGAGTTTTGGGCAGACCCCTCTGTCCACTGGTTCCTTCTTTCTTTTAGACAGTGTCTTGCTTTGTTGCACAGGCTGGAATGCAGTGATGCAATCACAACTCACTGCAGCCTCAAAGTCCTGAGCTCAAGAGATCCTCTCTCCTTTGCCTCTTGAATAGCTGGAACTACAGGCATGCACCACTATGCCTGGCTAATTTTTTTTTTTTTTTTTTTTCTGTAGAGACAGGGTCTCACTATTTTGTCTGCGCTGATCTTGAACTCCTGGCTTCAAGTGGTCCTTCCACCGCAGCGTGTCAAAGTGCCAGAATTACAGGCACACGTCACCCCACCCTGCTGTCTGCTATTTCGAGGAGAGACTGTAGGGGTGAAAGAGGAAAGCCAGTTAACAACCTATTGCCAAAAAATGGTTACCAGAATTTGAATGTATTCATGTATTTAATCCTTGCAACAACAATACTAAGTGGCTACTGTTGCTACCCTTATTATATAAGTGAGGAAACTTAGCCACAGAGAGGTTAAGCAACTTGCTCAGAATTCCACAATCAGCCACCTGTGGAGGCAGGATTTAAAGTGGGCAGCCTGGCTTTAGGGTCCATGCGGCTGAACATTATATGGTATAGACCCACCCAGCATAACCCACTGGGGAGCACGAGGCAGGGAGTTGTCTTCCTGACATGAGGAAATGTTAACCTACTCTTTTAGAAGTCTTCGAGAAAGTAAACCAAAAGAAGTCTGTTCTACGTTTATTTATTTAGCTGTTCCAAATGTTTTGCAGGCCAGGAGCAGCAGCTCGCACCTGTAATCCTAGCACTTTGGGAAGCTAAGGAAGAAGGATGACTTGATCCCAGGAGTTTGGGACCAGCCTGGACAACAGAGTGAGACCATGTCTCTACAAAAAAGGATTGTTCAAAAAAAACAGCCAGGTGTGCTGGCACGTGCCTGAATTCCCAGCTACTCAGGAGGTTGAGATGGGAGGATTGCTTGAGGCCAGGAGTTTAAGGCTGCAATGAGCTATGATCGCACCACTGCACTCCAATGTGAGTGACACAGCAAGATCCTATCTCTAAAAAAAAAAAAAAAAAAAGGCTTGACTAACCCTTCAACTAATAAATAAGTATGTTAGCATTAATCAAGCTTAGGATATCTCATTTATTCATCTAACATCCCGATGATGCAGATATTCTTAGCCCATTTTACAGATAAAGAAGCTGAGGCTTAGCAAGGCCAAGTAACATGCTCAGAGTCCCGCAGTGGGGATTCAAATCCCATTTCTACTCTAAAGACCATGGTCTTTCTGGGCTGCACCATCCATCTTCCCAATAGTACTTAAAAGAAAATACACACTAGGATTGGGGAAAATTATCTTTCCATGCTAAACCACCAGACTGGAGACTTGAGCTGCAATAATAAAGGGGAATTTTTTTGTGGAATTCATTCTGGGACAAAAGTATTTATTACTGCCAAAAACCTCTAGAAAGCCCAGAGAAACCAGGTCAACAGCTGCCACCAAACACTTCCAGGTAGTGAAATCCAATGGGGTCCAATGGTAGACACCCTCGGTGCTCAGTGAGAAGGCGAAAGGGCCCCAGGAGAGCTCCAATAGGTGAGGGATGCTGCCCTTGGGAAGCAGTAGTTCAAACAGTACTTCTGAAGCAATGAGCTCTGAGCAGTCAATTTCCACTCAAACTGAGAATGGACATGTCTTTATAGACTGTGCCCAGAAAATGTTAGACCGATGTGCTGCAGCTGCCAAATACACCAACAAACTGCTGGCCATGTCAGGAAGGGCAGCCTGGAAAGCAGAGAGGAGTCATTATCCCTCCCTCCCATAAAACCGTAGTTCACTTGCACCTGGAGTAGCATATGTGGTTCTGGTCCCTGACCCACACTGGAACAGAGCAAAGCTACGGAAGAGAACCGCCCCGAGCAGGGAAATCCAAATCCAGATCTATTATAGTCAGCATGTACCGAGCCTCTAAAATGGGCCAGGAACACTCTAAGAGCTCTTTCTATCATTCAATCTCACAACAACCAGATTTAGGATGTTTGATCTCCGTCTGAGAAATGCAGATCCTGAGACTGACAGAAACGAATAATGCCCACAGAACCCCATCACTGGTGAGTGGTCTGTGCAGGATCTGAAGTCCAGCTTCCTGGATTCCAAAGCCATTCAGTTTGCCAGAGCCCAGGCCAGCTCCTAGATCAGTCCTTCCCCAAGCTTCCTGCTGCCCCATAGGCATCTTCCCCTGCCCTAAGGTACTTCTCCCCACTTCCCACCACAGACCCTGTAGTCCAGTCAGGGGGTGGAGGGGCTGCCTCTTTCCCAAACCGAGCGTTGGGGTTTATAGTCAAGGGTCAGACTGGATAAAGAGAACCTATAAAGCATTGAGGAAGGGAGCTGGGGGGCACGTACAGTCCCTGTGCCCTAGGAAAGGTGGGATGGTTTGTGGGTACACACCACAGCCTCAGGGACCCAGACTCATCTACCCTGCTGAGCCAAGCTATACATAAAGCTGAACAGACACGGCTCTAGATATCTCATCTTATCTCATCTAGATACTCCAGTGACCCCACGGAAGGCACAAAATCATGGAGGGTTAGTCCCTGGGCTCACAGAATTACAGTGCAGGTCAGAAAGAAATTAACACTACGAGAGACTGAACTGAACAAGGGCCCGGGTTGCCCACCTTTGGCTCCTGACTCAGATATGCACTAACCATACAAACTCAGGCAACCTTCCTGTGCCTCACTTTCCTCATCTGAAAGGTGGGCTTAATAAGGCGTCATGTGAGCTGATACTTCTGAAGCTTTTTGAAAAGTTTCTCTCATTTGGTTAGTGCTCAATAAATACTATATATTGCCATATCTTGGTCTAGTTTTTCCATACATGGAAAGTAAAAAGACAGTTGTGATTTTTTTTAATCATCAAGTTTGAAGAAAACTATTTACAAGCTTGACCTGCCTTATCATATCAAAACTGTGTATCATATTTAACCTTTCAACTTGCGCAAATGGATCATGCTTTAATCCCATCATGCATTATATTATACAAATAGATACCTACTCGTATTGTTGCTTCCATCTCATCTGTGGAGCAGCCAAATGTAATTTACTAACAATTCCCACCTCAATGGCTGAGCAAGGGTGTAATCTCCCACATACATGCATTGTACAAAATTCCATGTTCAAGTCTTTGGCAGCATAATGGAGAAGAAAAAAAAAAGCATGTTCATCCACATTATGGATTCCATAAAAACACAAGAATAAAATAAACACATAAATAAAACAAGAATAGAAACACAAGAATAAAATGCTCAGTGGAGCATCTCACTAGTCTTGATCCCATGACTTGTTGCTAATGCCAAAGTTGCCATTCAAGAAGAAGACATAAATTTCTTTCTGGGAACATGTTACAATAGAGATCTAAGAACAGATGCTAAAGAGCTGTGTCAGTGAGAACTGTCACCCAAAACAATAGTTTTAAAAAGTAATAATACTAATGGAAAACTAAGACTCACAAAGATTAAGTAATATGCTTAAAGACACACAGTACTAAGTTTCTATTTCCAGCAAGGGTGAACCAGGTAAGACTAATCTTCCCATTAAAGACCATTTAAAAAGCTAGTTAAAAGACAAAGAAAAAAAATCTTCTTGAAAGCATCAATCCACTAACAAGATAGTGAAGATTATTTGTTTGAGATCCAGTAAAGGGCTGGAACCCTGAAAGCTGAGACCAGCACTCAAGGTTACTTTTGCTACGAAGTATTTTCTGGTCTAGATGAGGTAGCTAAAAGACTAAGCTGTACTTTTCAAAGTGTTGTGGAACTAGGGGAACAAAATTATAACCCAGTGTCTTTCAAAGGAGAAAATACAAGTAAACCACTTTTCAGTTTGGAATAGGAGGTATGACCAAGGGCTGTACCTTAGAACTGAGAGTGTTTTAGACATGAATCAGCCTTTTCATGGCTATCAGTCTGACTTCACATCACTGATGACCCAGAAAACCTCAACTTAGATTAAAATGCATTTAAGGCAGGGCTTGGTGGCTCACGCCTGTAATCCCAGCACTTTGGGAGGCCGAGGTGGACGGATCACGAGGTCAGCACTTTGAGACCAGCCTGACCAACATAATGAAACCCCATCTCTACTAAAAATACAAAAATTAGCCACGATTGGTGGCATGTTCCTGTAGTTCCAGCTACTCAGGAGGCTGAGGCAGGAGAATCGCTTGAACCCAGGAGGTGGAGGTTGCAGTGAGCCAAGATCGTGCCACTGCTCTCCAGCCTGGGAGACAGAGCAAGACTCCATCTCAAAAAACAAATAAATAAAAAATAATAAAATCCATTTAAATTAAAATGGCTCAGAACAACCAGAGCCGCTAAGTGCATAGCAAAAACAATGTAAATCTCTAACTGTAGAGAATGTCATGCTAAGCCTGAAGTTATTTCAGCAAATAAATTTCAGTGTCATATCTGTATTATTATCAAAGATAATCAGGTAAATGTGAAGACAAAACTGTATGAGCTAGCAGAAAAATCCAACAGCAGAAACAGACCCACAGAGACTCCAGATAGTAAAATGAGTAGATATAGACTATAAAACAACTACTTACACTTTCGATGATACACAAGCCAAGTTTTAGTTTCACAAAGAGTCAGAAAGTCTAAAAGGTGACATCATAGAAGTCTACTTTTAGTAGAATTAAGTAAAATTCTAGTCCTGAAATATGCAATGATTTAAATTAAGAACTTTGTGTGTTAATTCACAGCAGGTTAGATGTAGGTAAGAAAAAGACTATCAAAACTGAAGCACGAGGTTGCAAAAAGAAAAAAAAAAAAGACAGGGGGAGAAATTGAATGATTTTTTTTTTTAATCAAAAAAGATTTTGAGAAAGAACAAAAGCAGAAAGGTAGAACAGGACAGGCAAATAAAAAGCACAACATAAGAGGTAGATTTGAAGGTAAATATATCAGCCATTTCAATAAATATCAATTTTTAAAATGTTCCAAGTAAAAGACAAGGATTATCACGCTGGATTTAAAATATATGCAAACATTATATACTATTTAAAAGAGCTGCATCTAAAATATAAAGCTATAGACAGGCTGAAAGTAAAAGAATGGAAAAGGATATCTATTTATGCAAACACAAACTAAAAGTAGCCAGTACAGCTATATTAATAATATTAAAATAGAATTAAGGGCAAAAAGCATTTCTAGAAATAAAGAGACTCACTTCTTAGTGAAAAGAAAATCAATTTGCCAGTAATAATAACAATTCTAAATTTGGATGCGCCTAATAACATGGCCTCAAAATGTCAGAAGCATTTGAACAAGAGTGACTCCATCTGGAAGAGGAGCTGGGTAAAATGAGGCTGAGACCTACTGGGCTGTATTCCTAGAAGGCTGGGCATTCTAAGTCACAGGATGAGATACGAGGTCGGCACAAGATACAAGTCACAAAGACCCTGCTGATAACACAGGTTTGCAGTAAGGAAGCTGGCCAAAACCCACCAAACCCAAAATGGCAATGAAAGTGACCTCTGGTCATCCTCATTGCTCATTATAAGTTAATTATGATCCATTAGCATTCTAAAAGACATCCCACCAGCACCATGACAGTTCACAATGTCAGAAAGTTACCCTATATGGTCTAAAAAGGGGAGGAACCCTCACTTCTGGGGAATTGCTCACCCCTTTTTCAGAAAACTCATGAGTAATCTGCCCCTCTTTTAGCGTATAATCAAGAAATAATCATAAAAATAGCCAACTTGCAGTCCTCAGGGCTGCTCTGCTATGGAGTAGCCATTCTTTTATTCCTTTGTTTTCTTAATAAACTTACTTTCACTTTATGGACTCACCCTGAATTCTTTCTTGCACGAGATCCAAGAACCCTCTCTTGGGGTCTGAATCAAGACCCCTTTCCTGTAACAAAAATATATAAAGCAAATATTTACACAACAAAAAGGAGAAACAGACATATTTAAATTAAAATGGCAGATGTTAACATACTCTCTCAGTAATTGGTAAAATTAGCAGGCAACATGTGTTTCAAAAAGTAACGTTACATTCAGCAAAGTCTCAGGATACAAAATTAATGTGCAAAAATCACAAGCATTCTTATACACCACTAACAGACAAACAGAGAGCCAAATCATGAATGAACTTCCATTCACAATCGCTTCAAAGAGAATAAAATACCTAGGAATCCAACTTACAAGGGATGTAAAGGACCTCTTTAAGGAGAACTACAAACCACTGCTCAGTGAAATAAAAGAGGACACAAACAAATGGAAGAACATACCACGCTCATGGATAGGAAGAATCAATATCGTGAAAATGGCCATACTGCCCAAGGTAATTTATAGATTCAATGCCATTCCCATCAAGCTACCAATGACTTTCTTCACAGAATTGGAAAAAACTGCTTTAAAGTTCATATGGAACCAAAAAAGAGCCCGCATCTCCAAGACAATCCTAAGTCAAAAGAACAAAGCTGGAGGCATCACGCTACCTGACTTCAAACTATACTACAAGGCTACAGTAACCAAAACAGCATGGTACTGGTACCAAAACAGAGATATAGACCAATGGAACAGAACAGAGCCCTCAGAAATAATACCACACATCTACAGCCATCTGATCTTTGACAAACCTGAGAGAAACAAGAAACGGGGAAAGGATTCCCTATTTAATAAATGGTGCTGGGAAAATTGGCTAGCCATAAGTAGAAAGCTGAAACTGGATCCTTTCCTTACTCCTTATACGAAAATTAATTCAAGATGGATTAGAGACTTAAATGTCAGACCTAAAACCATAAAAACCGTGGAAGAAAACCCAGGTAATACCTTTCAGGACATAGGCATGGGCAAGGACTTCATGTCTAAAACACCAAAAGCAACAGCAACAAAAGCCAAAATTGACAAATGGGATCTCATTAAACTAAAGAGCTTCTGCACAGCAAAAGAAACTACCATCAGAGTGAACAGGCAACCTACAGAATGGGAGAAAATTTTTGCAATCTACTCATCTGACAAAGGGCTAATATCCAGAACCTACAAAGAACTCAAACAAATTTACAAGAAAAAAACAAACAACCCCATCAAAAAGTGGGCAGAGGATATGAACAGACATTTCTCAAAAGAAGACATGCATACAGCCAACAGATACATGAAAAAATGCTCATCATCACTGGCCATCAGAGAAATGCAAATCAAAACCACAATGAGATACCATCTTATACCAGTTAGAATGGCAATCATTAAAAAGTCAGGAAACAACAGGTGCTGGAGAGGATGTAGAGAAATAGGAACACTTTTACACTGTTGGTGGGATTGTAAACTGGTTCAACCATTGTGGAAAACAGTATGGTGATTCCTTAAGGATCTAGAACTAGAAATACCATATGACCCAGCCATCCCGTTACTGGGTATATACCCAAAGGATTATAAATCATGCTGCTATAAAGACACATGCACACATATGTTTATTGCAGCACTATTCACAATAGCAAAGACTTGGAATCAACCCAAGTGTCCATCAGTGACAGACTGGATTAAGAAAATGTGGCACATATACACCATGGAATACTATGCAGCCATAAAAAACGATGAGTTCGTGTCCTTTGTAGGGACATGGATACAGCTGGAAACCATCATTCTCAGCAAATTATCGCAAGAACAGAAAATCAAACACCGCAAGTTCTCACTCATAGGTGGGAATTGAACAATGAGATCACTTGGACTCGGGAAGGGGCACATCACACCGGGGCCTATTATGGGGAGGGGGGAGGGGGGGATAGCATTGGGAGTTATACCTGATGTAAATGACGAGTTGATGGGTGCTGACGAGTTGATAGGTGCAGCACACCAACATGGCACAAGTATACATATGTAACAAACCTGCACGTTGTGCACATGTACCCTAGAACTTAAAGTATAATAAAAAAATAAAATAAAATAAAAAAGAATGTAAACACCATGAAAAAAAAAGTAACATTACAGAAGAATAGAACAATACAACAAACTTGACTCTGTGGAAACAAATATACAAAGCACAGCACTCAACAACTGAGGATACGAAATTTTTTTTTTTAATTGGCCATATTGTAAGTTGGAAAGCAAGTCTTCACAAATTCCAAAAAGGCAATATGGTGGCTCTAGACACACATGCTATTTAAAATTTAATTTAATTAAAATTAAATAAAATTTAAAATTTAATTTCTATGAAAAGTGGTCACACTAGCCACATTTTCAGTGCTCAGTAACCACACATAGCTAGTGGCTACTGTCTTTATAATTCTCAGTCCTTTTTTAATTTTCTGTATAGTACTTATACCATATGAAAATTTTTATTTAACTGTCTACTGACAAATTTATTCTTTACTAACATGCTTTTGTCTGTCTTCCCACCTAGGAAAATATTCTGTGATATCAGGAACCCTAATTGTCGCTCATCCTGGGGCCTATTTTGTAAAAGAGAGAGAAAGAAGAGGAAAGATATTTCACTTTATGTATTGGTGATAAATACCCAAGAAATGGCTAATGTTAATGAGGGCTGCATCAATTTAGAATTCAGGAAGTTATACAAATGTCTGAGAGTACGGTTTTCAGGATATGGAATCCCACCTTCCTCAATGATCTAAAAGTCATATCTTTTAGTATAAAGTTGTACATAATAGCTTTGTACTATTTTTGCTCCCAGAATAAGGGGTGGACTTCATCCACCAATATCTTTATCAATGAGGCCAGGCACGGTGACTCACGCCTGTAATCACAGCACTTTGGGAGGCCGAAGTGGGTGGATCAGTTGAGGCCAGGAGTTTGAGACCAGCTTAGCCAACATGGTGAAACCCCGTCTCCACTAAAAATACAAAAAAAAATTAGCCAGGTCTGGCGGCATGTGACTGTAATCCTAGCTACTTGGGAGACTGAGGCAGGAGAATCACTTAAACCCAGAAGGCAGAGGTTGCAGTGAGCAGAGATCGCGCCACTGCACTCCAGCCTGGGTGACAGAGTGAGACTCTGTCTCAGAAAGAAAAAAATAAACAAATACTCTTTATCAAGGAACCAGAGTCATCACTGAAAACATGTATTCCCATCAGCCTGAGAGTATCATGCTGTTCCTGGGGTGATTAGAAACGAGGCAGAATCAGAAATGCCTTGTGTGCCATGCTACGCATTTTAACTTTACCTTGAAGCTATAGGGAACCACCAGAAAGTTCTAAACAAAGAGAGGCAAAATAGAGAAATATGATAGTTGAGGAAGCTGAGACACAGAGAGGTTAACCACCTTGCCCGTGTCACAGTATGTAAGTGACAAAAGTAAGATTTGGACCCAGGCAGTCTGCTTCCGGAGACTGTGCACAAAACCAGCACTTTAAACCGCTCACACAATGAGACAGCAACCTAAGACGCCTATGGAAGAGCTAGCCAGGGGATCCACATTCACTGACACCGTTTCTTATTCAAAGCAGTGGAGCTCATTCAAATTCATAGGTCTGTGTAAACCCAAGAACACCGCCTGGTGAAAGCTGTTGTCTTTTTCCTCCTTTTCAGGGAGATAAGGATCATTAAGCTCTAGAGACAATGATAGTTTAATTAAAAGGCAATTGTGGTATGGGAATGTTTCATTAGGGACAGCTAAGTACCGTTGATTAGAATGTCCCGAGAGGGACGGACCTGGTGACCACTGATGGATGTTGGAATGATGTCACTGTTGGAGGCTGTAATTCTTGCACTTGAAAACATGTGCTAGATCTCCTTGTACCATGAGCTGAAGCACCTGCGGACTAAAAGTGACAGTGGATGGCCATGCAGAAGCCTCGTTTTATAGGGAAGTTGGTAACATATTTCTGTGATGGAAAGAATGTGAGAGTGGGAAACAGAAGAACCCACCCCCGGGCTCTGAGGTTGGGCCCTCCCTCGGATGGGAACAGGTGCTTTGCTAGGCAAGCACTGGGGGATAGAGCTGAAGGAGAAATGGAGCAGCTCATGCCCAGTGGGGAAGAAAGCTGAACTGCTATTTCCACACCCCTTGGTGAATATCATAGAGGGTCTGACTGCACAGAGAAGGAACAATAACCATGCCAGGAAGAAGAAGGGGGTCAGGCACGGCTCTGGAGGCCAGCATGGCCCTGCCTTCCTCCGGCAGAAGCTGTGATCAACATGGCACTGCAGTGAGCATCCGTTAAGGGCAAAGCTTGTTCTATAAATGGACATTGTGATCACTATTCATTTCGTTGCTCTCGATTTCACAGAATCAAATAACTTAGCATGCAAGAGAATTGAAATTGAGGGGGCCAGTTCCCTCAGTTTGCAAGTGAAAATATTAAGGTTTGGGGAGGTGGACTTTTCTAATGACAGAGTCAAAACTTGGACTAGAGCCAGCTCTCTGAACCCGGAGCCCTTTAGCTGTTTACTAGCTATCGTGTTCTATACCATACTGTATTCCAGTAGAATGACTTGTGAGTCAACCCAAAATCCTGATCCACCCAGCCATCCCACACACACCACCCTAAAGGGTGGTATTTACAGAGTTTACATTAATTTGTGCCAAGTGAAAATGTTACCAGATTATAGATACAGTATAATCTCCAGTGTTCTCTCTCTCTCTCTCTCTCTCTCTCTCTCTCTCTGTGTGTGTGTGTGTGTGTGTGTGTGTGTGTGTGTGTGTGTTTGTAACCAACATCTGACTTTGAAGGAAGGCAGGCAATTGGATAAACAGAAAGGAGACACTGGGGGCTGATAGAGACATGAGAACCAATGCACCAATGCAGAAAGGCTCCTGGCTCACAAGGGCAGTGGTGAGAATGACTGGACAGTGTAGATACTCTGTGAAGCAAAACAGGTGCCTGACGGGAAGACAGGGTTAGGACACAGCCAGACATGAGTTTAAATCTCAGCCAGCTAAGCCACCTAGCAAAGTTCTTCACTTCTAAGCCTCATTTACTCATTCATTTCTTTAGTAAATATTTATTAAGCAACTCCTGAGTACGAGTAAGCACTGGAGTACTAGAGTCGATGAAATGTGCCTCAGTTTCCCTGCTAGTCAAAACGAGGACAACAATACCTTCCTTGCAGGGTCACTGTGAGGATTTAGGTAGAATGCCTAGCCTATGGTCTAGCACATGTACTTGATAAATGGCACCATTTCCTGCAAGTTGGACACATCATTTGGGGCCCGATACAATCATTTGTAGCACCAGGAATTAGTGTAGATTCCTACAACTCAGAAAATGTTCAGTAAAAGATGAAAATGAAGTGAGTCTCTCCCGACCAGCACTCCTTCTCGACATCATCATTTACACCGGTCACAAAGCTGCAGCAAAAGATCTTCAAATGATTGTGGGATCTTCTCCACATGATGGGAGCTGGGGGAACAGAGGCAGAAATGCAAAACTGCCCCTTATCAAAGCCATTTCCCATCCCAAACCACCCAGCGCTATCGGTGAGAGCAAAGTGTCCATGTCATGCAGCCATTAGCCTTTTCTACATGGGCAGCCTTTAACTAGTCATAACCAAATGGAAAAGGGGTAGAATTTTTGTAGAAAGAAAAAAAAAGACAGAAAAATTGTCAGTAAGAAATATCTGGCTATGAGCCCCACAGTGGGCATCAGTGCCTGGGCATCGGTGCCTTGGCACTAAAGCCCAGATTCAAAAGGATGCCTGTTTTTTGTTTCAAAAATGGGACGCAATGAGTGTCCTACACCGAAAAGAAAAGGTCACCAAGGGAGGGATGATGCTTCTCTGCATTCTCCAGCACCTAGGCGTTAAAGTGACTCATCTGAAATTTAAAAACCAGCCAATTGGAATGTCAAAGGCTTGGCTTATGAATGAATAAAGGAAAGAAAGATATCCCCAGGAAAAAAGAAACAGTCAAATAGAGCCATAGAGTTCCACAACTGGAAGGGACTTCCGCAATCAATAGCCCTCAGATAGGGGAGACAACTGAGCCAGACCAGAGAAGTGAAGAAACCTGCCCAAAGAAACCCAGCTGAGAGGACAGCATCTTAGCCCATTCTCCCTAGAGAATGGAGCTTGAGACAAAGGCCTGGAGGCAGGAGGTGATGCATGCGGTGATCCCAGGAAGCAGGGGCTAGGGAGAGTGAGGCAGGAATGAAAAGCCAGCACTACGGGCCATCACCAAGGTCACTGCTATGGGCAACCAAAGCTCATATTCCAAAAGGCCCCCTGAGCGGTGCACAGAATGACCCCCACAGTTATCTGCCAAAGGAGGAGAAACAGGAGCATTTGTCCACGAAGTCTGTTTCCCGTAGTAAAGGATTGTCCTGGGAGGTTTTAACTGCCCTGCACTTCTGCACACATTAGCTGTGCATGCTTTTACTACTCCACTATTGAAAAAGCCCTAAAGCAGAAAGTCAAATCAAGGGATGCATGCTTGAGGCCAGACACCATCAGCGCAAAGAGAACCAAAGCCAGCATTGCACTATCCATCTGACAACGGCTGAACTCAGAAGGGGGATAAAAGGATGCAATTTGGGCACCAGAGGAGTCCACTATAAACCACAGATTTGGAGCTGGATCCCCTAATGCTAATACTTATTCCATGGTCTCAGGATATAATAATAACCCCATTTCTGAAAGACTTAAGGAGCCCATGCTTCTCTCATCACCATCTAATCAGAGGCTCAAGGTTCTAATCAGAGACTCATTTACCTATTGCCTTGAAGGCCAAAAATATAAAATTTTTCCATGGAAAATTCCAGCTTTACCTTGGGGTCACAAGGTAATCTCAAATATTAATGTTAAAAGGAAGCTGAGCTCCTTGATGGCATGGACAATATCATATCCTAATGGTATGTTGAGATAGAAATCTTTCACATCTAAAGCACTCATAAGCCAGCTTTGATGTCAATAAGTAATAAAAGTCTGAAAGAAAATGGGTCAATTTTAAGGGAACATTTAAGCAGCAGATCTCAAAAGCCCAGAATCAATGCTGTCCTCTCCTTGCTAGGCTGTTCCCAAAGTCCTTAAAGGAAACCCAGTGGACAAATTAACTGTAGGACCAATGAAGTATCTGGGAATGTCAAAAATGTGACAGGTGGTGCCAAAAATCTGTCACATCCATTGGCAGTGGAGCATATTAACAACCAGGCAAACCCGGCCGTTCAACTTCATTGTTCCAGACAGGCTGCTCGGTGTCATGCCATGCTTCCCAGACTGAGCGGGGCAAGTTCTGAAGGATGCAGCTGTGTGCTAGAGGTACCGAGAAACGCCCCATACACATGCGTGTACGCCAGGAGCATCTATCATGCTTTAAAATATCAGGGATTTTTCTATTTGAAATCTATCTTATAGAGTCAAATGCCAAATTTATATTAATTTTTAAGATAAAATTTACAGCTATGAAGAATTTTCATACTGTGATGGGCAATTTGGGCAGTAGCCCTCAGGCCCCCTAGGGGTATGAATTCACTCTCCTCTGCCTGTAGAGTAATTTTAATGGAAAGGTTTAGAACGCTCTGATGAGGGGAAAAGCTCTTTGCAGTCACACAGATCTGGGTTTTAGAAATTCGTCTGAGCAGAGTGTGATGGTTAATACTGAGTGTCAACTTGACTGGACTGAAGGACACAAAGTATTGAGCTTGGGTGTGTCTGTGAGAGCGTTGCCAAAAGAGATTAACATTTGAGTCAGTGGGTGGCGGAAGTCAGACCCATCCTTAATCTGATGGGCACGATCTAATCAGCTGCCAGCTAATATAAAGCAGGCAGAAAAATGTGAAAAGGACAAGATGGGCCCGGCTCCCAGCCTACATCTTCTTCCTGTGCTGGATGCTTCCTGCCCTCGAACATCAAACTCCAAGTTCTTCAGTTTTGGGACTCAGACTGGCTCTCTGTTCCTCAGCTTGCAGATAGCCTATTGTGGGACCTTGTGATCCTGTAAGTTAATACTTAATAAACTCCTATATATATGTATACACACCCATATATATATCCATATATAATCCATACATATATCTCCATATATATACATATCTCCATATATACAATCTCCATCTATATACACATATATATCATATATATGTTAGGATATGATATATCATATATATCATATATATCATATCCTAATGGTATTTTGAGATAGAAAACTTTCACATCTAAAGCACTCATAAACCAGCTTTGATGTCAATAAGTAATAAAAGTCTGAAAGAAAATGGGTCAATTTTAAAGGAACATATATATATGGAGATATATATATATATGAACATACATATGGAGATATACATATACAGAACTATAGGATATATATACACAGAACTATAGGATATATATGTGTCATATATATCCTGTTATAGGATATATATAGGACATATATACAAAGGGCATATATATGTCTTATAGTTCTGTATATATATCTCCATATATATCTCCGTATATATGTTCATTTATATGTATTTATATGTTCATTCATATATATATCCTGTTATTATCCTGTTATGGGATATATATATAGGACATATATATATAGGACATATGTGTGTATATATCCTATAATATATATATGTCCTATATATATCCTATAATATAATCCTAACGGTATGTTGAGATAGAAATCTTTCGCATCTAAAGCACTCATAAGCCAGCTTTGATATCAATAAGTAATAAAAGTCTGAAAGAAATAATAGGATATATATATCCTATTAGTTCTATATATATATACACATAATATATATAGATATATATACTCTATATATTATTAGTTCTATATATATACACACACACATATATATGCTATTAGTTCTGTGTATATATGTGTGTGTATATATATACATATATGTGTGTGTGTATATATATAACCTATTAGTTCTGTCCCTCTAAAAGAACTCTGACTAATACACAGAGTCATGTGGGATGAGTTATTTAACTTGTCTGAGCCTCAGTTTCTCATCCGTTAAAGGTGGATAAGAATGCCTACTTCCTGGGGCTAAGGGGGGAATTAAATCAACGGTGTCCAATCTTTTGGCTTCCCTGGGCCACGCTGGAAAAAGAATTGTCTTGGGCCACACATAAAATACACTAACACTAACAATAGCTGATGAGCTAAAAAAAAAAAAAAAATTGCAAAAAAATCTCATAATGTTTTAAGAAAGTTTACGAGTTTGTGTTGGGCCACATTCAAAGCCATCCTAGGCCGAACGCAGCCCGTGGGCCACAGGTTGGACCACTTTGAATTAAGTGGTATAGTATAATAAAATGTGTAGTGTAGAGTTGAAACTTGATAAACCCTTATTTCCTTCACCATTTTATAAGATAGAAGCAAACAGAATTCAAACAGATTTAAGAAGGGTTTACCAGAGCTGTGAGCTATGGGCCTGTGGTAGCTGATGTCATTAATGGATCCAGTTCTTCCCCCATCTGCCACACACAGCCCCACCCTCTGCTGGGTGCCTTTGCAGGGCCCTCCTTCTCTGACTAGGGACTTGGCCATATGACTGACTTGAGCCAATGTGAGGTAGAGGCTTTAAATGTATGTGCACTCTGAACTTGGTCTGGTGTGCCCTGTGCCATCACCTTGTGTCTGTGAGGGTGTTTAAAGGAACATTTAAGCAACAGACCTCAAAAGCCCAGAATGAATGCTATCCTCCCCTTGCTAGGGTGTTCCCAAAGTCCTTAAAGGAAACCCAGTGGACAAATTAACTGTAGGACCAGTGAAGGACATGGCCTGGCCAGCCTGCTGGAAGAGAAGACACAGGGGAGAAGAGCCTAGTCATTTCAGTCATCCCAGCACAGGTGAAATAACAGCCAGCCAAAGCCTAGAAATATGGGAAACCCAAGTTGGGATCTCCTGTCCAGCCTGCAGCTGAGCCCCATCACAAGAGCACACCCAATCCATGAGTGAAATGCTGTTTAGAGTCAAACACCGGTGATGTGCTCAGGTTGGTTGCTCCATGTGCATACTGTAATAGTTAAGTGACCAGGTGTCATGGGCTGAATCATATCCCTCCAAAATTCATATGTTAAAGCTGTAACCACCAGTACCTCACAATGAAACTGCACTTGGAGATAGGAACTTTAGAGAGATAACTAGATAAAATGAGGCTGATCCAATCTGACCAGTGTCCTGATAAGAAAAGGACATTTGGACACCTGTAGAGACACCAGGGGCACACGTGCACGGAGAAAAGGCCATGCAGGCACAGCAACAAGGTGGCATTTGCAAGCCGAGGAGGGAGGCCTTGAATAGGTCTTTCCATGATGGCCCTTAGAGAAAACCAACACTGCTGACCCCCTGATCGTGGGCCTCCAGCTTCCTGAACAGTGAGGAAATACATTTTTTTGTTTAAGCCACCCATTCTGTGGTACTTTGTTATGGCAGCTGCAGCAAACTAATACCCACTGGGTTTCTGAGGCTTTGACGAGATGTGGTATTCTGCTGGGCGCTTTACATATGTGCTTCACCGAGTCCTCATCATAACTCTAGGCAATTGGCCCCATAATCCCCAGAGCATGGGGAGACAGCTGAATCTCAGAGATTAGACAACAGCAGAGGGCCACATGGCCAGAAGTGGCTAGATCTGGGCTCTCAAGGGTCTGGTGTTTTGGAGAACATCTCCAAAGCTGATGTTCTCTCCAGTGTGCATACTGAGAAACCGAGGCAGGAGAGGAAGTTCCACCAGCATTTCCACCCTTGTCCCTTGTCCAAATGAAAGTCTCATAATGTATTTAACAAACACAATTTTCACACCAAGAGTAAACACACATCAAAGTTCTATTTAACCGATTAATCAAGGATCCAGCAGAAAGGCACGTCTGGTTCCAAATAGAATACGTAAAAGTGATCTTTCACACTCAGTGGAAAAGAAAGAAATGTTGAGACAAGACTGCTAAGTTAGACAAAAAAAAAAAAAAAAAAAGATTAATTCCTTACAGGATAATAAAACCGTAACTTTCAGGGTTCTTTTTTCAAACTGACAGCAAAATTGTCACATCTTACCAGTTTTACAGAACTAAGTAATGTCTGAGCCCTAATCATTGTGCAAACAAAGTTTCATCCCTAGAGAAGATAATCCTTAAGCTGACTTGTTAAAAAATGTTCCAGCACGGTGGTTCTCATACCTTTTGGTCTCAGTATCTCTTTGTCCTTTTAAATAACTTTTTAAATGAATTAAAGCCCCAAAGAGCTTTGCTGATGTGAGTCACATCTATCAATATTTGCTATAGTAAAAATTAAAACTTAAAAACATTTTGAATTGTCTTTTATTCATTTTAAAATAACAATAATAAACCTACTGTAATGTACCTTAAACAAAATGCTTTTATGAAAGCTAACTACATTTTCCAAAACAAAAGAAAAAAGTTTCAGGGAGAAGAGTAAGAACGTTCTACATCTTTGTAAATCTCTTAAATGTCTAGTTTAATAGCAGACAGCTGGATTCTGGTAGCTGCTCCTGCGTTCAATCTGTTACAATATGTAACAGATTGAAGTTGGTTGAGGTCTGTGAAGGAAATCCAGCCTCTCACACACATGTTATTGAAACAGGGAGGAGGGATATTTTAATAGCCTTTTTGGAAAATTGTGGATTGTTTTATTTGATACTTCTCTAAAATACCACTGGACAAGTGGGAGTTTCTACAGGTGACTTGCAACATGCAACTTAAAACCGTATCAGTGAACTTTTGTACTCTGTTAGAATAAAATCTGCAGGTCTATCTTACACTTCAAATGGATCTCTTACCCATGCGTGATTGTCTCACAATGGGTACTTAGAAAATATCAGTCCACTGAATTGTGCAGATTGTTGTGCAAATGAATGTTGACATGCGTCATTATACGATTTCCAAAAAGTAATGAATTTTAATGCTATTCATGAATATCGCTACTGGTTTTGTTAATGAAACTAGTTTTTTGGGGGTTTTTTTTGTTTGTTTTTTTTTCACTGACAGATGGTGGGGAAGTATATAATGACTAATAGCAAAGTTTCCTGCCCTACCTTGATTTGTGCTAAGGCACAGGCAGTTTTACCCACTGTTGGTTTTGTACCAGTGTGCAAATGTCAACATAGTGAAAAGGGCAAGTAACATCTTCCTGTTATGAGGAAAACAGTGTTGACCTTACCGAGGTCCTGAAAGGGTATTGGGATTCCCTAGTGTTTCAGCCCACGCTTGGAGAAGCACTGCATTGGCATGCCACTGAAAATATATTCAGGAACTTTTTGCCTTATTTGCAAGTGTTAGATAATTTTCCTTAACACCTCTGACTTTCACACAAATAAACAGAGATCATTCATCCAAGTTAGGAGCAGGAAAGCTAGTGCAGGAAGCCCAGTGGGGTTGGTGGGGGAAAGGAGGGGGCAGGGGGCAGGTTTCATGCCTGTCACTTCCTGATGTAGGAAATGTGTGAGCAAGACCACCCTGAAGGAGAAACGTCTTCTCCAGATTTGGCTCTGCAGGGAAGAGTGTATGATCAAAGCAGGAAATAAGTCAGGGAAATCTTCCTAAAAGCACATAGGACGACCCAAAGGCCAGTGGGTGGGCTTAGGAGTTTCACAATGCAGTCAAATGCCAGTTAACCATTAATCAGCAAAGTTAATTAGCAGATAATCACCATCCCTTAGGGTTTATAAGACTCTGCAACTCTCACAGATAAATTAATTTCCAAAGAGAACAAACAACCCACCTCTTTAGAAACCCCTGTGAATATAGGCTTTTGTCTCAAGCCTGCGAACAGTACGCTGATGACTTCTGCTTCGGGATGTCTCAGCCCCTCAGCCCTGTGTACCCCGTTTCCTAGCTGGAGCACATGGAATAGGATAGGATGGGATGAAGCTGGTGGCGTGGACCAGACACCCATCCATTTGGCCAGCATCTCCTGTACCCTACAGCCCTGTGCTAAGAGATAGGGCCAGCACATTGGGCAGCAATTAGATGGAATCTGCTCACCGTCCAGGAAGAGGGAGACTTTAAAGTACAGACCACAAGATTGAATGTATAATTACAAGTCGATTGAGTACCCTTGGAGGAAGGGATATGGCACCATGAGAATATATTTTTAAAATGAAACTATCCTGGGCTGGGGTCTGAAATGCTTCTGGGAAGCAGTGTCTTCTGCTCTGTGAGCTGGAGACTGGGTAGGAGTTCATAGTCACAGGCAGGTGGTCAACCAAGGGACACCCGGGAAGAGGCCCTGTGTCAAGGCAGAACATGGTGGTACACTGATTGTTAATAAGCATGGAGAATGAGAAGCACAAGGTCTGAGGGCAGGTGGGGGCCAGACCAGGCCTTGCAGATCAGGAAAAGGCTGTGGGTCATTACGCTGAGAGTGAGGGGTTGCCAAGGGGGATGGTAAGCAAGGTCTGTGCCATGATGCGATTTGCATTAAGAAGAGTATTGAAGGTCCAGAGTGGAGGACAGTGGGAGAGGTGCCAGGATGGGGGTAGTGACTAAGGTAGGAGGCCTTACAGATGTCAGGGAGAGAGGTTGGCAGCTTGGACTAGGGTGGTGATGGCAGGATGGGAGACAATGATGCATTACAGAAATATCAACCAGATGTGGAGATGGAAAGGATTTAAAGGTGGAAGGAAAGGGAGGTAGAATGGATAGCATCTAGATTGTTGATTTGCATAATTAGATGGATATTAGTGAACGCTGGAGGAGGTCAGGTTGTAAAGGAAGCTCTGAAGTTCAGCCTTGGCTGTGTTGAGTTTGAGGTATGACGGACAGTCAGAGTAAGCAGTCTGACGTGTGAGGTTGAAGCTCAGGGGCAAAGTATAGACTGCATATACACTTGGTAATTTAAGACACAGATGTGGACGACATTTGCCAGGAAAGAGAGAAAAAAAAGAAGAGAAGAGGAAGGGGGAGTAAGAGAAGAGAACAAGAAAGAAAGGAAACCAGAGGAGGAGAAAGGAGAAGGAAGAAAAGAGAGGAGGGAGGGGACAGAGGGCAGAAGAGGGAAAAGGATGAGAAGGGGAGCTCCTGCATTTGCTCATCTCATATAGAAGAATGATTCTGCAAAGAGACAAAGAGGGCCTGCATGGAGACTGAGAAAGGAGACCTGAACAGTGTGACATCTGAGGAGGCAAGGGAAGGGAGGACGTCAAGACAGGGGAGTGCTAAGATGTGTCAAATACTACAAGAAAACACCAGTTGACTGCGGAAGCCATGTGGGATGCCTTCCTTCACCACTCCAAAGGCCCCTCAACCCTCTGCCCTTGCCCTGCTCCCTGCCCCGGGTGTCTGTCTCCACTAAACCACAATCCTCAGGAGGCAAAGAGCATGTCCCTTGGAGACAAGGGAGCCCCCAGCACACAACATGATGCTATCAACAACCAGGCTGTGAGCTAAAGTCTGATAAATGAATGCATGGAATAGAATGTTCTAGCAGCAGAAAAGACAGGGAGTGAACAAGTGCCTAAAGAAAGAATCCTTCAGGGCAAATCATTAGCTGAACCTCAGAGGATCTTGAAAGGCTCTTCAGTCCCAAGGCTGTCCTATGCCATGTGGTTGAGGGGGAATGAGGAAAACCCCTCATAAGAAACATGAGATGTTTCTTGGTAGCTCATGAGATCTCGTGCTTCAAAGGCAAAACCTCAGCTACTCTGAATGGCACATTCCTGTGATGATGATGTTGAATCACACAGTTTAACTACTCAACACATGATCCTGCTTTCAAGGAGCTTTCGATCAAGTTGAGAAAGAAAGGCTATAAGGTATCAAACAGGAAGATAATAATAGGCAATGGAACAGCAAGTCTGAATTCCTAAACGTAAAATAAGTATAAGGTTGCCAATGGCTGGGTATTTAGCAATGTCACCGAGGAGGGGACATAAAAAAAAGACTGTGATTCACCTCCCTCGGTGTAAAAAAGACAAAACCTCCAATAGAAAGGGAATAGAAATGAACAATACATTTCCAAAAGAAGAAACACAAATCCACGAGGCCATATGAAATATAATCAACTAGTAGTTACCAAAGAAAGGCAAACTGAAGCAATCACAGCATGTTTCAACTTAAAAGTAAACAGGCATTTAATTTAAAGCAAAGACTTGGAACTAACCCAAATGCTCATCAATGATAGACTGAATGAAGAAAATGTGACACATATACACCATGGAATACTATGCAGGCATAAAAAAGAATGAGTTCATGTCCTTTGCAGGGACATAGATGAAGCTAGAAACCATCATTCTCAGCAAACTAACACAGGAACAGAAAACCAAACACCACATGTTCTCACTCATAAGTGAGAGTTGAACAATGAGAACATATGGACACAGGGAGGGGAACATCACACACCGGGGCCTGTCAGGGGTGAGGGAAAGGGGAGGGAGAACATTAGGACAAATACCTAATGCATGTGGGGCTTAAAACCTAGATGACAGGTTGATAGGTGCAGCAAACCACCATGGCACATGTAAACCTCTGTAACAAGCCGGCTCGCTCTGCACACGTATCCCAGAACTTAAAGTACAATTTTAAAAAAATTTAAAAATAGAAACAAATTTTTTAAATGTATTTAATTTAAAATAGCAATATCTGGTGTTGCCAAGGGTGCAAGGAAATGGGCACTGGTATACACTGCTGAGCATGTACACATCCGCACAACCTCCCCACAGGGCAGCTTGACCCCACACATCCGGAGTTACATGTGAACTGCAATTCGCCCTCTGGAAATTCATCCTAAAAAGATAATTAAGGATGGCTACAGAAATTTAATCATAAGGATGCCCACTGCAGTGCAATTTTTTATTACAAATAAAAGTTGGAAATAATCCACATTGCCAAACAGAGGAGGGTTAGTTCAATAAACTCTGTGCACAACGGATGTATGCAAACACTAAAAACACCTTATAGAAATATTTACCAATATGAGAAGAAGTTGTACAATTCCTGTGGGTCAAAACTTCCAGGCATCATTTTGCCCCCAGAGAAACGTTTGCTGATGTGTGAGTGTTCGCGACACTGTTTCCAACAGCAAAAACACTAGGAACAATGGAGCGGACCCTCTCCAATAGAATGGATAAACAAAAGCTGGCATAGTTATTCCATTGAAAACAACATAGCAATATAGTATAAATATTGATTTGCTACAATATAGCAAATCAATACAGCCACACACACCAACACCTGTGTGGATCAAAGCACAATGTTGAATGAAAGAAGCCCGCGTGAAGCTGGAAAAGTAATCAGCACAAGGACGAATCAGGCATAACTCACTACTATATTGTTAAGGGATATATGCAGATGTGCTAAAATTGTAAGGAAAAACAAGAGAGTGATTAACACAAAATTTAGGATACTGCTTCGCACTGGAGACGGGGCAGAGGCAAGCAGGAGGGGCAGACAGGGTTCTTTTAAAGAGTCAGTACTGTCCTATTTTCTATTTCTTACATGGATGTTTATTCTATTAATACTGCTACTCTTCAAACTGCATATATCTATCACATATGCTATTTTCCATAACTGATGTAGGTCACAATTTAAAAAGGAAGAAAATATAAACTAAATAATACAGTGGTGCTCTGAGGATAAAGCAAGTTCTAATTTGTGGGAAAAGGATTAAATATTTGTTTTCTGAAGACAGTTGTTTTGCATTTTGTTTTCTATTAAAATTTATTTAGTTTAAAAAAAACTCAACAGCATCCAGTACAGTGTTAGACATAGAATTATGCTTTATTTTGTTGTTGTTTTTTTCCAATAAGAAGAAAGTCTTTTAAAATAAAGAGTGAAAATGATGGGGAAAAAACAAAAATGTGGAAAGGATAAATCTCTACATTACAAGCTAGAAAACTATACAATATGAACCAAATGAGAAATCAAAACAAAAGGCGACCATCATTATTTTTTGTATCCCAGCTTGTCTTGCTCTTGAACTCTTATTGATTGCAAGATACCTGTAAATGCTCAATCTTGTCAGTCGGAGGCAGTTGGGTAATTAGTCTTCCTGAATGTCTCCTCAAGAACATCGTGCTTCTTCCTACTTCCCAGCGGCAGGTGGACACTGGGAAAGGTTAAGGTCCTGGTGCTCTGAGCGAGCGGCTGGCTCCCTGCTGGACCCATTGCAAAGGCAGGTGTCTGTGGCTGGGGGGACTCGTGGCCTGCAAAGCTGTGGTTCTTCCCCACCGATTCCACTGTCTTGCTGGGGCTGCCATTCTTTGGAGAGCCCAAGGCTGCCATCACACTCATCGTATGTCCAGCTTCACGGAAGAGCTTGAGACCCTGGGAACCTGAGAATCACATCTCATACCCACCCCCAAGCATTTTATCTTTGCTTTTGCGTGTCACACTGACGCAGGGCAGGCGAACCCAAAATCGAGGCTTCGCCTGGGAGGGTTGTTACCTTTGTCCAGGAAAGAATTTAAGGATGAGCCAGTGGTGTTAGACAGCAACTTTTATCGAAGCAGCAGCAGAGGAGGTGCGCCTTGTGGAGCAGGGCTACCCCAGAGGCAGTGTGCCCAGAGTGGCAGCTTAGAAGCAGTTTTGTACTCACACTTATATTTACTTTGAAAATTAAGGAACAGATTATGCAAAAAAAATTCTTGAAAAAGAGTGGTAGCTTCTAGGTAGTTGGGTCATTGCCATGGACAAAGATGGTACCTCTCGAGTGTTGCCATGGCAATGGTAAACCGACATGGCACTCTGGTGGGCGTACCTTATAGAAAGTTGTTTTTGCCCCATCCCCATTTTAGCTAGTCCTCAGTTTGGTCCGGTGTCCAAGCTCTGCCTTCTACCTCAATATGAGAAGCAGCAGCCCCCTAGATTTTTCTGAGAGGTGAGCAGTCTTTCCAGGCCATGTCTGAAGATGTGTGGACAAACCTTCTGCTCCAGGACTCACCTGAACCCTTCTGGAAGCCTCTGTTTATCTGCCTCCTCCCCAGCAAAGGATAGGGGAGGTCAAGGATGCTTAAATCTACATTCTTGCCTCCACTCCCTCCACCTGGGTCGCTCAAATAGAAATATTCTTCACTGCATCTCCTGTCTCTACAGTCAACAGCTCAGCCTTGGATTCTTTGTTTGTGCATTAGTTGTGATCAGGTTGGGCTGCAATTGAGAAAAAAGCAAATAAGATGTTTTTCATGTACATACAGGCTAGCCTATCCATTGTCTGCTGCTGCACAGCAAATCACCACACATGCAGCCACTTTAAAAGACACAAAGTTATTAGCTCACAGCATCCATGGACCAGTAGCCCTGGCACAGTGTGGCGCAGCCGCGTTCTGTGCTCAGGGACTCTCAAAGCAGAAATCCACTTTGGCTTTCAAAGTGTTGGCTGGGCTGGGCTGTCTGCAGACTCTGGGGAAGAATCCACTTCCAAGTGCATCTAGGTTGTTAGCAGAATTCAGTTCAATGCAGTTGCGGAACTGAGATCCCTAGCTCCTTGACACGCAGACCCCCTTATCTTCAAGCTAATAATCGCGTGGCCAATCCTTCTCATGCTTCAAATCTCTGCCTTCCCCTTCTGCGACGGGCTGGAGAAAGATCTTCCCTTTCAAGGGCTCATACAATTTAGACTAGGTCCACCTGGTGATTCCAGAACAATCTTCCTATTTTAAGGTCAACTAATTCGTACCTTAATTACATTTTGCTATATATCCATGAATAACGCCGAGGGCAAAAGTCATGAGGCCCAAGCTGTGCCTTCCACGGCTGATAAGGCAACTCTGCCTTAAGTCCTCAGGACCCAGGCTCCCTTCTAGTCACCACTCCATCACCCCTGGAAGGGACCCCTGCCCCCACAGCCCAGGATTCAACATCTGTACGCCAAGGCAGATGGGTATAGGGTTCATTCTGACTAGGTTTTAAGGAAAGTTCTCAGCAGCTGCTGCACAACGTTTCTGCCTTCATCCCATTGGTTCTACTTTGTGACACCCTCGCCTGGTTGTAAGGAAAGCTGCGCAAGGTAGCTCCATTCTGGGTGTCAACGTGGCTGGGTACAAATTCTATCAATAAGAAAAAGATGGAAAATGGATAGTTGGGGACAATACGTAAAAAGAAAATCTGGGGAAAGCCCGTAAAACCCCTTTTTCTCTCTTGTGCGCTTGGCCTTCAAGTCTTTAAAACCTTTCGTTTGAAACTTAAGCTAAAACTGGCATTTTTGTTGCAGGCAATGGTCCTTTCCCCCTTCCCCAGGCAATCAGTCTCAGCCTCCAGGCCTGAATTTACTGGCAGAAAAGCTGAGGGAGAGGATGTGAATTTAGGGAGAAGATCATTATGGTACCACATTTGAATGCAGAGATACAGGAGCGGCTGTTGTCACCTAATGTGCACCTCTCACCGTTGTCTAGAAGTGTTTGACTCTAAGCTTCATCTATGCTCCTACAAGGGGAAAGAAGGAATGGTGCAAGGCCATCTCCATGGCAGTATTCGGTCCCAAACCCTGTAAATACAATTCCATTTGTGAAACCTAAAACAAGTGGATGTTCATTTTCTTTCACAAGAAAGGAAAAATGACATTCCATAATGTCATGCTGTTATAACCCACCTAACACACAAAAAAATATATAACATGCCATTATAACCCACCTAACACAGAAATGGAGCCAATGATGTGTAGGAGCAATTTTCCAGTTTTGGCCATGCTTAAGGAATACAGTGGATGGGCCCGTCACAAGCGGCCAGTGCCATCAGTCGCAGCTCTGCATAACCTAAAGGTTCACAGAGGTGCTTCCTTGCCAGTCAGGAAGGGAGGATTTACCTGGGCAGGAGTTCTCCTGGCTAAAGGCACTCTAACCGGAGCACTCCTGGGACACGTGAAGACGTCGTAATGCAGACTAGTACTTCAAGCAGTTTATTTTTTCCTGATTCCTGCTTCTTAGAAAAAGTAATAAATTAGTAATTTCTGAACCTAGAGTGATCTAGAAACAGAAACATTTGATTCTGATCAATCTGAATGTGCAAAGGGACTCAGCCACTTCCCAACTATGAGAGCTTCTTAGCAAAACAACTTAAACTAGGAGTCTTCATTCTGGGATTAGGACGTCAACCTATATCTTCTGTTCTTAGAGTCCTACTTCAAGGCTCTGAGTTGGTATATGTGAATTCCAGGAACATTAGCAGACGCTCAGTTGCTCAGTGCAATCGGTAGTTATTGGTGCTGTCATTGTACCATATGGGATCAGGATTGCATCATCATTAAAAATCAGTGTTGTTGAGCTCGGTTGCAAAGAAGTTTGATTAGACAATCCAAGCTACTCTTCCTAACCAAGATTCATCGGACATTGAGAGAGGGTTGAAATGTCACTGTTGAATTGCAGGACGGCGTGGCTCTCAAATGACATTCTGTCCAGAGTGCAGGGAGCACCCACAGGTGCTTTGCGGTAAAGGCACTTCAATCTCATTTCTAACACTCAGGAAACGCTGAAATGTGAGGACTTTACCTGCTCTGCCTCTGATGAAAATGGGCCAATAACAAACACATAAGTGCCGTTGTTTACCACAGCAATGCCCATGGCAAGAGATTCCCACATTCCCACCCACCACGCCTCATGGCATGGCCAGGATGACCCAGGGCAGAAAGAAAGACTTTCTTGTAAGTATCAGAGGAATGAAAGCAGACGTCTGAACAAATTCTTAGTTCAGGCCAGGCGCGGTGGCTCATGCCTGTAATCTCAGCACTTTGGGAGCCCAAGGCAGACGGATCATGAGGCCAGGAGTTCAAAACCAGCCTGGCCAGCATGATGAAACCCCATCTCTACTAAAGATACAAAAACTTAGCTGGGCATGGTGGTGTGTGCCTGTAGTCCCAGCTACTCAGGAGGCTGGGGCAGGAGAATAGCTGGAACCTGGGAGGCAGAGGTTGCAGTGAGGAGAGATCATGCCATTGCACTCCAGCCTGGGTGACAGGGCGAGACTCTATCTCGAAAGGAAGGGAAGGGGAGGGGAGGGGAGGGGAGGGATTCTTAGTCCAACTACAGACCGTGGTGTTTGGGACACTCCCACATTCTCAAATCAAGACTAACCTTCAACAGGTCTCACAAGCTCCCAGTCATGCTGATGCACCAATCCAGGAGCCACAACTGGGAACCAGTGCTCCAGGGCAGCGGTCAGCAATCTAGAACCCTCCAGTGGGCCAAATCCCACCTGCCTCCTATGTTTAGACAGCCCTCAAACTACAAATGGTTTTTACATATTCGAATGGTTAGAGCGAAAGGGTAAGGAACAGGGAAAGCATTTCATGATACTTGAAAATTATAGAAAATTCTTATTTCAGCATCCATAGATAAAAGCACATTGAAATGGAAGCACATGGAAGTGTTGTCCGTGGCAGCAGTCCTCAACCTTTTTGGCACCAGGGACCAATTCCATGGAAGACAATCTTTCCATGGACTGGTGTTGGGAGTAAGGATGGTTTGGGGATGAAACTGTTCAACCTCAGATCATCAGGCATTAGTCAGATTCTCATAAGGAGTGCACAACCACTTAGATCCCTCACATGCACAGTTCACAACACGGTTCGTGCTCCCATGAGAATCTAATGCCGCAGCTGATCTGAGGGGAGGTGGAGCTCAGGCGGTAAAGTTCACTCACCCACTGCTTACCTCTTGCTGTGCGGCCCTGTTCCTAACAGGACATGGACTGGTACCAGTCCACAGCCCAGGGGTTGAAGACCCCTGGTCTATGGCTATTTTTTTTTTTTTTTTTTTTTTTGAGACGGAGTCTCACTCTGTCACCAGGTTGGAGTACAGTGTCGTGATCTCAGCTCACTGCAACCTCCACCTCCCAGGTTCAAGTGATTCTCCTGCCTCAGCCTCCTGAGTACAGGCGCACACCACCACACCCAGCTAATTTTTGTATTTTTAGCAGAGACGGAGTTTCACCATGTTGGCCAGGATGGTCTCGATCTCCTGACCTCGTGATCCACCGTCCTCGGCCTCCCAAAGCGCTGGGATTACAGGTGTGAGCTGCCGCGTCCGGGTCTATGGCTATTTTTGTGCTACAATGGCAGAGGTAAGCGCTTGCAACTGAGACCATAGAGCCTGAAAATATACACTATGTGGTCCTTTATAGAAAATGCCTCCTCTGGGGAAAGCAAATGGCTCCATGGAACACATGAAAGGGAAGGGGGATGCCCAGAGTCTGGTTTCCTGCTCTTTGTCCTGTGTTCCGGGTTCATCTTAAGATTAGTGCTTTACTGAGAATAACTTCTTTAATGCTTAGGTATTAATGAAAGGAAAAGATATTTTTTAAGTTGCCTTTAATCTTTCCCTTTCTGCTTATATTCAAATGAAAGCAATTACAGGGCAGAGGCCTGCTAAGTAGTATGATGATTTATGCAAAATTAATGTGGCAAGAGCTCGAACCAAACGTATTTATTAAAGTAACCCAAATAATCAGATCGTAGCAAATAGAAAGAAAAAAATATACAAACCTGTAATTCCTAGCCAGTATTTCATTTTCGTTTACATTTAAATGATAACACATCTTGTGGCAAATTATTTCAGACTTTTTCTAGCAGGAGAAAGAGGAAGAAAAATGCACTCATTGAAGGAAAGCTCTGCAAGAGGCAAAAGTGATAAACTTCCCCAAGCCTATTTACAAATGCAGTCAATGAAACAGAATTTTAATGAATTGTGCCACATAATCTGGCAGTTAATGAGCTGCAAAAGCCTTTGTCAATTGCAGTGACTGGGAACTAACTCTTTCAGTTTCAAGATCAATAAGAGAATTCTCTGCTCTGCATTACCCAAAAGGGAACTCTGGGGAGAAAGGAAGTTGTCAGAGGAATGTCATCTCTACAGGTCTCAGCAGCAAGTCCGCCATCTGTTTTGTGTGTCTCCTCCACCACTCCCCGCCAAACCTTTATATTTAAATCCCAACTTCAGACTGAGGAGTAAGACAGTTTGGAGATCAAACAGCACAAGTCCTGTGAATTGCCAATACAAAATGACAACAAAAAGGTTTGAATGACTCTAAAAATATCTCCCAATGTTTTAGAAACTGTATTGAGTCCAGATGCTGTTCTGGACCTCTGGGAGGGGGTAAAACCCTTGACATTCAGTGTTTTTGATAGACAAAGGCAATGGGAAGTGGGTTGTTGTGGATTAAACAGGCCTGAGGCATCCTGCTAATTTGTCCTTCCATAACACTTCTTTTATCTGCTGTTTTCATTGCTCTGCCGCCAAATAATAATCACATTCTTCTTCAGAGGTCTGGGATTTGCAATTATGGTATGATCCATCTCTATCACCCAGAATTGTTGCTAGGGAGATGTGGTTGTTGCTATGGTCCTAATGCCACAGGACATAAGAAATCCCAGGTGGAAAAGACTCATCATTCAACAGCAGATCGACAACATTTATTGAGCATGCACCAAGTGGAAACAATGAGGAACCTTGGGAAGGCAGAGATGAATGAGACCTCAAAACCACCTTTAATTTGCTCTTAGACCACTGGAGAAGACAGACAATTAGGCTTGTTGAATGAATTAATAGACAATAGAGTTATAGATCTCTTGTTTGGCAGGGGCCTTAAAAAGATTTTAGTTCATGTTACGAACCCAGTGAATATGTTTCAGTTGAGAGGCAAGAAACGTGTATGTCATTTCAACACCCATACAAACTAAGTGAAGCTATTCCTACCACATCGTCCCCCAACACCCAATCTTGGAGTTTACTTACAGGCAATTTCCACTACACCTGTGTTTTCACCCATTAAGGCTCTCTCTCCCTCTCTGGCATCAGGTGTGAAACTATTAGCAAAAGCCACAAGAAAGCAATTTCAGGAAGGGAAAGCCTCATAAAATGTGAAAAATTAAAGCGGTCCTGAATGTTGCATTGAGGAAATTGCCACGGGCAATCCCATTCTGTCAACAAAATGTTCCACTTGGCTGCAACCAAGACACCAGTGAAATGTGTTGACACATGGCACGGTAGGGAAAAGGGAGAATGAGGCACTCAGAGAATCAGGCTGCCCCAGATCACCCAGCATTCATTCTAATATTTAGTAAACTTCTGTCAGACTAGAAAGAGATAAAAAGATGTAGTCCCTGTCTTTGAGTACTTTACAATCTAGCCAAAGAGGTAGGTTTGCATACAGATCTTAACAGAGGCGAAAATGAAGCGATTCCTATAAGAAGTGCCGCTGAATACCAGAAAAAGAGGTGAGACCTGCTTCTACTTCAAGAAGACCTGAAATGTGATAGCAGCCCTTCTGAATAAAGGAAACGAGTCATCCAAAAAGTGCCATGGAAGGAGACTCATCTCAGGGCGAGAGGCTTTGAGCCCTAGAGCCCAGATTCGCCCTTCTGTGGTTAACTTCTCCTTGGACTTGGGCATGGGGGTCTGAAGGCTTTTACTGATCAGATCCAAGGGTAATGTGAAATCTTTCTCTCAAGTGCCATTGCACAGCTGAGGCAAGGCTAGAATATTCAGACAAGATCAAATCAAGTGTCAAAGGTTAAAAAAGAACTTTGAAAATTGATAGCCCAAATTATCAAGCATGATGACTTCATCTTTCACAAGTGGCCCTCCTTTCCCTAGAGGGGCTCCTCTTTCCTGGAGCTGCCTTGTATCTTTGTAGTGAGCACCATGTCAGCATCACCCAAGACGCTGTGAGCCCATGCCAGGACACTCCTCTCCTTCAAATCTGAATACAAGAGGAGACGCTTTTAGAGAGAGGAGTTTCCTGCCTATAAATTCGGTTCTGATTTCTTCTCCAAGAAGCCACCTTGGAGGACCTCAAAACGAGCACCCCCTCGGAAGAATTCCTATGTGCCCACAGGGTCACGATTTGCAGCAACCTGCACACAACACAATAGTCAGCCTCGGCACACGGAGCTACAGATGTGCAGAGCTGGAGGTGAGCAGGTGCAGGCAAAGATGTTCAGTTTTCTTCAACATCTGTGCTGGAAGCAGCAGACTGTCTTTCAGTGCCACTAATTCACACTACAAAGAAGGATGTGCTGCCATTTCAACTTCTTCAAATGTGAAAAAGTAGCAATCTTAGTCCTCTCCTTCCAATCCAATTCAGAGTCTCCTCTCTGGCTTTCTGAATCTCCAATGGCTTCCTCTTCTGTCCATCCACCACATCTAGTCAGGACCCAGCCACTCCCAAATGCCTTTTCCATCTTCAGCCAGGCTGATTTCAGAAATAATTACTCATCAGCCCTGTAAAGAGTCAGATGCAGTCCTCAACATGGAGGAAACCAAGTCCAGTGAGACTCAGCTGCTGCCTTCAGAGAGCTTAGCACCAGCGAGGGAGCCATGCAGGCAAGCCAGAGATGACCGCAAACACTGGAAGCACAAGACGCACAGGCTCAGTAACCCTGTGTGCAGATAAGTACGGACTGGATTGTCAAAAAGGTGGTGAGTGGTGTCCAAGTAAGTGGTCTATGAAAAGTCACACCAAAACACAGCATGGCTCATTCACAAAGCCACAGACCATGCAGTGTAGCAGGAGCAGGAGGGTTAGAAAAAGATGAAGTGACACTGTCAAGACAAAGCCAGCCCAGGAAGGATCTGGTGAGCCACACTGAGGAAGTTCATCTTCATTCTGAAGACAATAAAATCCCGTAAGTGGTTAAAGCAAAGGGAGATTTGCATTTCCAGAGAGCACCCTGGTGGCTCTGGGGAGGCTGGCTGAGGAGAGTAGCACAGCTGGAGGACAGTTCCGGGACTGTCGCCAGGAAGCTGCTAAGGCCAGTAGGATGGCAGCGAGGCCAACGTCAGAAAGAGGAGGCTGTATCTGAGCAGTATCTAGGAAAGAAATTTGCAGCACTAGGCAGCTAACTGAAGCTCAGGTGTGAAGGAAGGCAAGCACACGTGAGCTCATTCCTTCCTCTGCCCCTTTGCTCAGGCAGTACTCCAGCCTGAAATGCCTCCTGCCCTTTCCTCATCCACCTTGGCCTAAAACCACTCTTACCTGCCCCCAGGAAGTCATCCCTAACAGCCTCCACCCACACTGTTCTTTCCTTTCTCCCCCACACGCTGTCAGGACCTCCCAGCTGAAAGCTGAGCAAGGCTGTGCTGCTGCTGCACTTTTCCATTGCTCCCTCTGCCTACTGGATGCAGCTCCCTGCGGGCAGACCAGGTCTTCCAGCCAATGCTGCTTCCCATGCATCTTCTACCTCTCTCAGTGTCATCTCATCCGCATTTGCATATGTAACTGCCACACAACAGTCTCAGCAGATGCAATAATAACTGGCTATCAAACTGTCATCTTTTGAGAGCCAGGTATGTACCAGGCATCACTCATTTTGTCTATCTATGTATCTATCCATCTACCACTATGTCTATATTTTTATGTATATTCTTTTTTTTTTTTTTGAGACAGAGTCTCGCTCTGTCGCCCAGGCTGGAGTGCAGTGACCGGATCTCAGCTCACTGCAAGCTCTGCCTCCCGGGTTTACGCCATTCTCCTGCCTCAGCCTCCCGAGTAGCTGGGACTACAGGCACCCGCCACCTCGCCTGGCTAGATTTTTGTATTTTTTAGTAGAGACGGGGTTTCACCGTGCTAGCCAGGATGGTCTTGGTCTCCTGACCTCGTGATCCGCCCATCTCAGCCTCCCAAAGTGCTGGGATTACAGGCTTGAGCCACCACGCCTGGCCTTTTTATGTATATTCTTATACATAAAATAGTAGTATAAATATACTATTATATAAAAATATTAAAATAGTAGTATATTTTTTACGTATATTCTTGTCCTTCTAGTCTTAACAACAACCCTTCAGGGTAGGAAGAATTATTTGCTTTCCAGAACGAAAACCAAGTGTTAAAGTGTTTAATCAGAAACGGAGAAGGGCCTGAGATGGCATCCTGCTTCGTAGGCTAATAAGTTAACCTGCCACCATTTTATATACATATAGTGACAGAAGACACAAGACACCTGGATCAGAGACAAAGACCGTGTATTACTCACAGCAAAAGCAGCAGCTGGAGCAGTTGCTAGCATCAGTTTTTTTTAAACCCCAACCTCCACAAGGTGACATGGTGAGGTCCAATGGCACCTGCACGTCACAGGACAGGAACCCCCAAATGACAAAACCCTGATCTTCGATAGGGCTACTGGTAACTTCCGTTCTCCATTACAGAGAGAGATCTGTTTTAAAATTGGAATGTAAGCAAATCCTCCAGGGAGGGGAGTGGGAGTTACCTATCCTGGAAGGTCTCCAAAGAAGGAGCCATTGCTAAAGCTTTATTATCTCTGGTTTCTATGGCTAGTATTCAAAATGCTTGAACAGACAGTCTGAGAAATGTAGGAACACAAATACTGAGCCATGATGTGCTGTTCCCCCTGCTTGTCTCCAGATGGCCCATGATGGTTCCTTGGTTTATAGCTCCTTGTTCTAGGACCCATGTCACTCTCCCCAAGGGCAGGCTCTGCGGAATCACAGCCAGTTAGTAACGGCTGCCACATAACTACCACAGGCTATGAACCATGCCAGATGCTTTACAAACTATCTCTAATCCCTGTAGCAACCCAGTGAGGTGCGTATTATCGCTCTCACCTTAAACATGAGGAAGTTATGACTTGCAGGTGAGTGTCTTACTCATTACTACGCGGTGGAAGCAAGATTCTTTGCCAGGGCAATCTGACTACAAACCCTGTGCTTTTCTTTACTCTTAAAGCCTTGAGAGTCTCCTTGGGTCCCTGAAGAGGTCAGGCTCCTCTTTGCCTCAGTGGAAGGAGCGGAGGAGCTGCCTTGCTTACTATTAATTTAAAAAGCCATTACTTAACCAGACCCTTCCTAGCAAGATGGCCTTTTAAGAATAGCAATTAAGAGTCTATATTTTTTAAGCAGATCCAATTTAACTTAGAGCAGGACAAGATAAAGGGTACAAGCTCATTAACTAAAAATGCCATGCTACCTTTGCTACGAAAAGGAGTTTTTAAAAAATCCAAGTGCCTTAAGAAAATTAAAACAACATCCAGGCAGCTTCCTAAATGCACACAAAACACAACCGCAACATTACGGCTGCGAATGCCAAAGCTCAGTACGGTAACGTCATTGCCTTTCCAGGCACCAAGCAGATGGGGATGGGGCAGAAAATAGCAGGTGGTGGAGCAGAGACCCCACAGAGCTGCAACCACAGCCTGCCCTGTTTGCACCACGCCTGTCCCAGCCAACTCCTGTCACCAGCCCACAAGAACCCCGGGCCACAGTCAGACCGGCTTGCAAAGAAAAGCCTAGGAATACTTGTTTTACGATTATTGCTTTTAAATCCCTACCACCCAACTTGCACTTCTTTTTCTTGGGGTCAGAACCATTAGTGGCACCTGCTGGGCATTTCATTAAGGCTGAAGACGTTAGACATCTGCCAGGTTGGAAGACAGAGCGGCCTGTGTAGAAGAGGGCAATAGCCACACACCAGCCATGGAGGTTCAGGTCGGTCCGGGGGACCGTCGTCACGAGAACCAACCATTTCTGGCTGCTGCTCTGGTTCCAGGTTGAACAAGGAGTGGGTCGTCCGCACTGTTCCACCACGAACCCAATCCCTTCGAGGACCTGTTCGCAAGGAGATTTTTTTTTTTTTTTTTTGAGACGGAGTCTCGCTCTGTCGCCCAGGCTGGAGTGCAGTGGCCCGATCTCAGCTCACTGCAAGCTCCGCCTCCCAGGCTCACGCCATTCTCCTGCCTCAGCCTCCCGAGTAGCTGGGACTACAGGCGCCCGCCACCACGCCCAGCTAGTTTTTTGTGTTTCTAGTAGAGACGGGGTTTCACGGTGTTAGCCAGGATGGTCTCGATCTCCTGACCTTGCGATCCGCCCGTCTCCGCCTCCCAAAGTGCTGGGATTACAGGCGTGAGCCACCATGCCCGGCCTGCAAGGAGGTTTAATTGAATGGAGACAGATGGGACACTGGATTCCAGCAATGATGTGCGATGAGGCTGCCAGTTTGCACACACCGTGACTGATGAAGTGTGCAGCAGCAACAACGCACCTCACAAGGCCCTGCTCTTTCCCCAAGAAGCAGCTCCTTCATCTCTCCTCCTGGCCTCACTATTAAAAATGGGGAAAAAGGTGGGAAAAGGTGGAATTACTGTGAAGTAGTCTGTGTAAGTGAAGCATCTATGAACTTGCTCCCATACACAGCACTGACCGTGGATCCAGGCCCATTTTAGAAGGAAGTTTCAATGACACTGAAAGAAAACATATGGTTCTCTCGCAATAACATGGCACTGTGTAGACATAACCTAAATTTGAAAACCTCTTAAAATAGAAACCTTGATTCCATCTGTCCCTTAAAAAAGAAAAACTCATAATTGCTTATAACCATGTTCATTTACCATTTTCTCAAATGTTTAACAGCTGGTGCGGGGCAGCGGCTAGAAGAGCAGGAGGAGACAGGGGTAATTAATAAAAAGTCGTTATCCTGCCTTCATTTCAAATATTATCAGGGCTTAAAATGTCAAAACTATGTTCCCACATTCCTCAAATGACTCGCCCATAACGTGTCGTAACTGAATCCAGCCCACATATTCAACCTGGAGGATTCTAAAGAATGAGCAAGCTAACCCTGACTACAGTACTTCTTTTGAAGGACTTTTGAAGGCTTTGACTCCGGGAGAACCATTTGCAGAGAGAATTCAATTGATGGAGAAGAGCATATGCCAAATATTTATGTCTTAACATTCAAATTGAACTTCTTTTCAAGACAAGGAATCAAAGCAGCAGGAAGTTGGAACCTGGTAATACATCTGTGTCTGCGGGGAAATGTCATTGGTTACACCTAAAGATGTGCGTGTCTGTGTAGAGCTGGTATATCTCTTGGGAAGGATTCCAATAGACATATTCACAGGTACACTTCAGCTGTAGAGTGTCTTGTAGCACACTGAGGATAATTTGCCTTACTGAGGCCGTCTCCTGTCCAAGACAGTTTCTCAAAGCCGGTGTGAGGACCACAAGCCCAGATTACCCGTGATGTTTGTAGGCCCTGCACACTTACTCCTCACCCTCATGCTTGCAGAATCAGAATCCCCAGGTGGTCCCAGACTGCATGCCAGCCACCCCTCAGCTGATTCTGATGCAGAGTCAGGTCTGGCACCAACGCAATCAGGGCTGCTGCCTCCCTGGCCACTCGCACTGGGCACCTGCAACAGTAAGGCAGGTCCCTCCTGTCCAGCTAGCTCTCTGCAACCATGCCTGGAGGTAGTATTTAGCCCACGATTTCATGAGGGCGATAAAAGGATTTGTTGAAAATGACTGAACACGTACCACCTGGAAGGAGGAGAATCTTGGAGAGTTAAATTCACCATGATGATAGGACACCCTGGAAATGACCATCCCCAGGGTCCCTGCATCGCCTGCTGGTTCTTCCTCTTCAGAGAATAGTGAAGGGTTCTCTGCTAAATCATGGGCTCAGTTCTCATCCTGACTGAGGTTGCTGGTAGCCCTCAGGTTCTGCTGGAGTGCTTCCCACCTGACCTCTTCCCATGCCAGCCTGCACAGTCGGAACCTATATATGAAAAACCCTCAGCCTCTTCATCTGTAATTCCCAGACTTCACTTAGGCAGATGGCATAGGAGAAATCATAACACCAGTTGACTTTTGTTGAGAGTCAGGCCCCATGCAAGGGTTCTGCATGCACATCTCGCTTAATCTGCACACCTCCCCTATAAAGAACCGGTACAACAACTATTTTGTAACGAACAAATGGAGGCACAGAAAAGTTAAGAAACTTCCCCAAGGACACACAATTAGCCAGTGCTAATATAACGAAGTAGTTTCCTTAGAGCAAACTTGTTCAACCTGTGGCCTCCTGGCCCCACGCAGCCCAGGACAGCTTTGAAGCCACCCAACACAAACTCACAAACTTTCGTAAAACATTGCAAGATTTTTTTCCTATTTTTTTTTTTTTAGCTCATCGGCTATCATTAGTGTTAGCGTATTTTATGTGTGGCTCAAGATAATTATTCTTCCAATGTGGCCCAGGGAATCCAAAAGTACAGAGGAACCCCCTCACTTAGTTAATGTGTCTAAGGTCCAAGGATGTTGGATATTTTACATAACTGCTCTAAGCCTTATCTTCCTCACCTAAGAAAAGGAAGTGATACTAATAGAATTGTCATGGAGCTAGATGAGTGTGATGGTTAATTTTAGGTGTCAACTTGACTAGGTAAAGGGATGACAGAATAGATGGTAAAACATTTCTCGGTGTGTCTGTGAGGCTGTTTCCAGAAGAGATGAGCATTTGCATCAGGGGACTAAGCAAAGCAGAGCCACCCTCCCCAGCATGGGGAGGCATCATCCAGTCCTTGGAGGACCCAGACAGAGCAAGAAGGTGGAGGAAGGGCAACGGTGCTCCCTCTCCTTGAACTGGGCCATCCATCTGCTCCTGCCCTTGGACATTGGAGCTTCCTGGTACTCATTCAGGCCTTTGGCCTCAGACTGAATTATACCATGACCTTTCCTGGCCCTCCACCTTGCAGATAGCATATTGTGAAACTTCTCAGCCTTCATAATCGCATGAGCCAATTCCCATAACAAATCTCCTTTTATATCTATATCTTTATTTGTGCTATTGTTTCTGTTTCTCTGGAAACCCTGACTAATACAGTGAGTTAATTTGCAAAATGCTCAGAACATTACCAGTGCCTCATAAGCTCTCAATAAATGCTGTTGTTCCTGATTTTGTATAGTTCCTAAGACGGTTCCTTCCCTCTGGTGCTCTGTGTCTGTGCAAATAACCTACCCCTACTGCAAGAAGCAGTATCCCTCCCCATGTGTGCTCTGGGCCCGTGTACCGCCTTCCAGCCTAAGGGCTCCGAAGCTCCCTGGTCAGTGACCCTTGACAAAGAGTCTTTGCTTAACCAAACTTTAGTTAGGCTCTCAGCCTTCTCCTAGGTCCATATGTGCACCTCCTTGTAAAAATCCAGCTTCAGCAAGAACCCTGCCAAGTCCGTTTTGGAAGAATCCCCCCACCCTCGATACGTGATCACCTTCCATATCTGACCAGGTTCTTCATCCTCCACCATCCTCCAGGTGATGTCTGGTCACCCTGGCCCGTCTTCAGCAAGGATCCCTATTAGGTCTGTTTAGCCAGAATCCCCCTTACCCTTGATGTTTCATCTTAACAATTTTCCATCCACTTTCTCCCAACTTGCTCCTTGGCTGTAAACCTCATGTGTGCATGCTGTATTTCAAGTTGAGCCCCGTCTCTCTTCCCTGTGGCAAAATCCCATTGCAGTGGTCCCTTTACCTATTGTGATATCTTGAATAAAGTCTTCTTTACTGTGCTTTAACAAGTGTTGTTGGCCAGGCGCAGTGGCTCATGCCTGTAATCCCAGCATTTGGGGAGGCTGAGGCGGGCAGATTACCTGAGGTCAGGAGTTCAAGACCAGCCTGGCCAACATGGTGAAACACTATCTCTATTTTTAAAAAAGTACAAAAATTAGCCGGGTGTGGTAGCGCATGCCTGTAATTCCAGCTATTCGGGAGGCTGAGGCAGGAGAATTGCTTAAGCCGGGGAGACGGAGGTTGCAGTGAGCCAAGATGGTGCCCCTGCACTCCAGCCTGGGGGACAGAGCGAGACTCAGTCTCAAAAGCAAACAAACAAACAAAAAATGTTGTTGAATAATTTTTTCCTTAACGCCATCTTCCACCTTCTTCTCCTTTGAACCATGTTTCCCCCCGCCCCACCGCCACGAACAAAAAGGGGACACCCTGGTTGTATGACGGGAAGAGTGCCTTCTTGGTGACAGCCTTAGCCAAGAACAGATTTTCCTCCATCGCACAGAAATGTGGCTGTTGTGGCACTTCCTCTCTACCATTATTAACCCTCCTGCCAACTCCACCCACCCCACCCCACCGCAGCAGTTGAGCCTCCACATCCATCAGCTTGTCCTCAGCTCCCACCAGCCTAGTCTGCACTTGCTGAAAGAAAAAGTTCAGCATCTAAACTACTTACAGAAACTGAACTTGCCTTTCCTGTGTCATGGGCATGTGGGGTGCAGCTGGGCTGCAGGGAAGACGGAAGCCAGGCCCTACTTCACTCACATGGGATGGCCTCTCTTCTGTTAATCTTACCATTTCTTCGTGCCCAGACCAGTTTCCTTCCCCTCCATGAAGCCTTTATGTGCACTCCAGCCTACACCAACTCTCCCTTCTCTCTTTTCTCTGAAGTGACCCAGAAATCCCATTACTAGGCATATACCCAAAGGAATATAAATTGTTCTACCATAAAAACACATGTACACATATGTTCATTGCAGCACTATTCACAATAACAAAGACATGGAATCAACCTAGATGCCCATCAATAGTAGACTGGATAAAGAAAATGTGGAATACTACCCAGCCATAAAAAAGAACAAGGTCATATCCTTTGCAGCAACATGGATGGATCTAGACATCTTTGTCCTAAGTGAACTAACATAAGGAACAGAAACCAAACACCACATGTTCTCACTTATAACTGACCGCTAAACACTGAGCACAGATGGATACAAAGAAGGGAACAATGGACACCAGGGCCTGCTTGAGGGTGGCTGGGTAGAAGGAGGATGAGGGTTGAAAAACTAACCTACCGGGCACCATGCTTATTGCCTGGGTAACTAAATAATCTGTACATCAAACCCCTGCAACATGTAATTTACCCATGTAACGAACCTGCATATGTACTCCTGAAACTAAAATAAAACTATATTTAAAAAAAAAAAAAAAAAAAAAACCAGCTTTGGGCTGGATTTGGCCCACAGGACAGTGTGCCAACACCTGCATTTTAAAAACAAAAAAGAAGCAAATTTCAGATCAGTGTGTATAAGTTGAAGAACAAAGTTTCCCTGTCTAGATAGAAACAAAATAACATAAATCTGTATATGTTCATTATTATGTATATATATGCTTTTTAAAGTCTGGAAGGATTACAAAAAAAATAATAAAATGATCAGGCCACCTTTAAATAGCATGAGGAATTTTGACAACTGTCTTTTTTTTATGCATGACCTCTATTCCCCTTCAACCACCATTTAGATAGCAACTCTAATACATAATTTTTCTGAGAAAGAAATTAAGTAAGTGTGTTCAGCCCCCTCCCTCAGGAACAATTGGCAGGCAACCAAATCCCAGGCGTCTCTCCCAGCATCAGAACGCCCAAGCCAGCCAAGACAGGGGCCAAAGGCCACCACAGCCTGCTGGAGCAGGGACTTTTGATACCTGGTCTTTGCTCTTCAAGATCCAAAAGCCAGAAACAGGAATTTTTTCAACACAGCAATTCATTTGAAGTATTAATTAAAATGCAAATTACTCCAAGATGGCTTGGCTTTCAAATGTTTGCTCTGTAGTTTTCATGAATATAAAGCATATGACGGGCTTCTGTTTCGAACGAGCTGCATACTTGCTCACCGTTGAAAAAACGCTTGACTCGAACATAACTGCCAAGCAAGGCAGTAACACCTTTAGCAAGAGCTGTTCCCCTTCTGGAGGACAAGGGAGAAAAGAGTTGGGGAACAGCCCCCTCTGCCAAGACTCAGCCTCCAGCAGAGTCCTTTGAGTGGGGTGGAGCCTGCCACCGTCCAGGAAGGGAAGCCAGTTAGCAGGGCGCACCACCCAGCCCTTTACAATGCATCGGCTGGCTCTTGGGCCTTTCCTTCTTGAATCAGGAAAAGAAGAGAAGCTGTGAACAGACATGAAGCCCATGAGGGAGGTTACTGGCTTTGTGTGTGTGCGTGTTTTTGTTTGTTTGGGGTTTTTTATTTTTGTACAGACAGTCTATGTTGCCCAGGCTGGTCTCAAACTCCCGGCCTCACACGATCCTCATGCTTTGGCCTCCCAAAGTGCTGGAGTTACAGGCATGAGCCACCACTCCTGGCCATCTGAGTGTTTTTGAACCAATGACTTTGTCCCCAGTTTGGCAACGGATGTTTTCGGTTCTCAAAATTTATCTTGGGTCACCCCTTCCTACAGAGAGCTGTGTGTCTGCTCCCGTGTGAACCCCAGGTTTCCTATCTCCTCCCTCTCTGATGTCTCCATCCCTGATTTCAAACTCCTCTTCCCTGCAGTATTCAAAGAACTCCTACCCTCCTCAGCTACCTCCTACTTCTGCACTTGCCCACACGAGACCCACCCAACGGAAGACAGTTTACCAACTCTCCTCTATCACTAACCACGCCTCACCCCCAATTCCCACCCCAAACAGCTGTCAAGGCATCTCTTGCAAACACAAATTCAGGGGAAAGGAGTCATGCCCACCTTACTCCATCTTCCCTTCAGAAAGTCCAAGGAGATGGGAGAGGAGGCGTGAGAATGACACAGCCCTCTCTTATTTAGACCTTGCTTCCTGCAGACATTTCTGCTTTGGCAAATAATCAAAGGCTCAGATGGCTCCTAAGAGCTGCCTGCCGATCTTTGAGGGGCTGTCTTGTGCCAGATAAGACAGGACGGACCAGGCATCCACAGGGGGCTGCACCCCACACCATTGCAAGGTATCGGAAGGGGGTCCCCATGACCACACATCGTGGCCCTATCTCAGGCAGAGGTTGAATTGGATGAACCTCCAGCTTCTCCCACAAAAGGCCTGTGGACTCTACATTCTCACAGCTCCGGCTTCAGAGGGGAGAGAACATCTGAATGCTGGCCACGTGAAAGTGTACCTAATTGCTCCCACAAGCTCGGGTTACCTCCTGCCCTGGCTGCTCACTCTGTCTTACTAAGCAGGCACTCGCTGGTCCAGGTTTAATGAGTAAAACATCTCACATGAGCAGCATTCGTTTGTTTGAAAGCAAAAGCAATTTGTTCTTTTAAATAGGTTAAGCCCACCTTGACGGTGTTGTGTATATTCTTATTTTGTTTGGCCAATGTTTTGTTCAAAGGAATCCAAAGGGGAACTCTGGTCCTGGCTTTTCGGGGGATTGTGATCAGTTCTGAATTAGAAAAATAAGTTCTGAATTAGTTAAATAAATAGATTTTCCTGAACTCTGAAAAATGTCTTAGTGTGGTTGTGCTTATTTGTTTATTAGATAAATAAACTTAGTTGATTTCACCCATTCGACACAATGCTAGGCTCGTGTTTATTTCACTCATTTGACACAATGCTAGACTTAGCTAAACCCAACCTCTCTGGGCCACGCTGCCCTCAGCACTCGCCAAGTGCATGCCAAGACCCACTAGAACATTCTTTCCACTAAGACTATCTACCCCCAGCTGTTTAGTTTAATTCGGTTTGGTTTAGTTCCATTCAGATCAGTTTAATTTAGTTTTGCTTAGTTTTTCGCTGCTTTATTTTGTTTTGGGGGTGTGGGCAAAGTGAGTAGTCCAAAAACACTCAGAAAGGTCAATGTGCTAAGATGCATGTTGGAGGTGTGTTTCGGAAAAGACAAATAAACAGGCATCTTCTCAGCTCTGCTCTGTGCCCAGCCCAAGCCTCAATAGTGCTGGGATATGAAAGTACTCTCAAAAAGCCACCAGTCTAGCAGAGGCAATGATGCCATTGAAAGTAGTGGCAAAAACCACAATTACTTTTGCACCAATCTAATTATATATACATATATATATTATATACACATATATTTTATACATATATATATATGGTTTACTCCTTAACCATACTTTTGGTCATATGCTATGTAGAAGGCATGGCATAAGGTCCCATGCAGAGCCAGGGCCCCAGTTTCGGGGTGCCAATAGCCCAGCAAGGGAGAGAAGACAGATACAATAACCCAATGTGAAACTGAATGAGTAAGACAATTAAATGCTGTAAGAGTTAAAGGGAAAAGAGCCCGCCGTGGGGTTGCTGGATTTAGCAAATAAAAAGACAGGACATCCAGTTAAATTTGAATTTCAAATGAACAAAGAATAATTTTTATTATAAGTTTGTCCGAAATATTGCATGGGCCATATTATGTTATTTGGGATGTGCTTATAAGAAAAATTTTTTCATTTATTGTTAATCTAAGATTGAAATATACCTAGGCATCCTGTACTTTATCTGGCAACCTCAGCATAGTGGGCTGAGAAGATGAAGCCAGACTTCTAAGAGGAGGTAGGATGTCAAGCACACAGAATGTTAGAGGGAAAGGACATTACTGATATTCCTGGGGAAGGTCAATGTGAGAGAAGTTTAGGGTGGGCTGGGGGTGGGATCAGCTAGACCCCCTCAAAGCTGGGAAGGCAGGAGGGACCATATGACCCTGTGGAATGCTGACTAAATTGCCTGAGTCAACCACAGACAAGGAACCTTATTCATCAAATCCATGTCTTCCTGTATGGTAGGAGCATGCTATTAAAAGGGAAAGACTACAGAAGCTTTTCCAAGGCAGGCTGTCTATCTCCCAGCTTACGAATGTCAGTTACACTTTATACACCAGTGTCATTTCTTAAAGAAGGGCTCATTTGCTGGAGTTAGGACCAGCTCAATTCATGCTCAGAAATTTCTTTAAAGGGACCTCTCAGTCCCATTTGAACCACGTTTGATCAAAATTAGATGTGTGCTGAGGCAGTTCTAGTAACTGTTAGGGTCTTTGCAAATGAGTTCTGATGGTGACATTCCCATCTCACCAGCTCACCACTGCAGGGTCTTGGCAGAGTCCCGTCACCCCTCTGAGCCTCGGTGCTCCCATATATGCAGTCTACCTTACCCATTAGGGTAAGGACTAGAGGCAGTGCCTACAAAGCACCTAGCATAATGCAGGATGCAGTGGACACTCCCGTTGACAGGAACCTGGTTTTCAGCACCATTCTGACAGATACATGCAGATTTCTGCTCTGCAAAACAGTCATCTGAGCAGTCTTCAATCTCCCTTAAATAAAAGTTTATGAGCTGAGTCCTCCTCTTTCTCACCAGTTACTCTTTAACTAAAGCCTCACGTGCTGCAGCTGCACAGCCTGGTTAGTGGTGAGAGAGCCAAGCCACACCGCGCCTGTGTGCTCCTGCCAAGGCTGCGAGACCTGAGAAGAAGCACATGGCATATCCTGGAAGCCTTCCGAGCACTGCCGTTTATCCTTTGCAGGACAAACTTAGCACTTCCCCAATCCTCCGTGCTGCTGTGGTGCTTTAAATCAAAAGATCCTTTGATGGAAAAAGAACGATCTCTTTTTTCTGAGCTGGCTTGAGCCCATGTTCCCCCAGTTGATGTCAGGATCTGCCTTTGGCTCCCATCCCACACTGTTCCCTGCAGCCCCTTTGATTCCCTCCCTGCAGCAGCAGGTGGCCCACCTGCCCATGCCTGAGGACACAGGCAGGTCAACGATGAAGTTGGCACCTGCTCCAGTAAGAGGAACCAAAGACACTTTCTGAGCCGAACATTCGGTCTTGCAAGTGTGATCCTGAAGGATTTCAAATAACGCCAGCCAAGTTTCCTGCACACTCGTCCAGCAGCTATACTGGGTAATTGTGCCTGACCTCAAGATGTTACATAATCTCAAACTCAGTTTCCTCATCTGTAAAATGGGAATAGTCCCACGCTCAGGGCTATTGTGAGGTTTAAATAATTCTCTACACAGGAATATCCTAGCACTGCTCTTGGCAAACAATCAACATTCAGGAGATGGTTATACATTTATTGAGTGTTTACTAAGTACCAGCGATTGTTCTAAGCGCTTTGCAAATATTAACTCATTTAATCCCTGCAACAACCCTACAAGGGAAGGGCAGTTATCACCCTCCACCCCCACTGTGCTTCTAGTGAAGAAATAGGGATGCTCCACCAGGTTCCGTGTCTTGCCCAATTCATGCAGCATGTGCAGGTCAGCTGGGCTCAGAACTCCAGACTCCAGGCTCTGACCACTACTACCCCATCATTGCCTCCTTTCAGAAGTGAAAGTCGGTCATTGTACCACTGCAGGAAAGTCACAGGCTTATGCCAGTCATAGGCAAGGTCAGCCTCAGGACCTTGTGGCTGTGCAACAGAATGAAGGCTGCACCCCACACCTCACGCCACCACCTCTGGGCTCAGCCCTGTCTCTCAATCACAGGGAGCATGGTGGCTGGGCCACCGTCGCTGGTCATCATCCCCCGTTTCTGAAGCTCAGTCACATCGGTGCTACCAGGAGATCCTGGTGGGGTCTGTCAGGTCTAAAAGCCTATCTCCATCCTGCAGAGCATGCCCTAAACATCCCACAGCTTGGGCAGGCCATCTTCCTCTCTCTTGAAAGACATACGGCCTTCCGTGTTGTTGCCCACAGTCTCCTTGAGACCCCATCCTCCCACACCCACTCCCAGAGCCATGAGAAAGGCCAGCTGCCCCCAGCAGCTCACTCCAGGCTCCCCAGCCTGCCTTGGACTTGGTTCGTCCTGTCCTGCACCATCCCAGCTCCTGAGCCTGTTGATGGTGTTCCCCTGTCCCCCGTGCTATCACTCCTCAGATGCCATTCTCAGCATCACTGTCGTAGTTACAACCTTGGCTCCTCCATGCAATGGTTCTGGATCCCAGTACCAACTGGAGAGGTTCTGGAGAACCTGTGGCCTCAAAACCTCCTCACTCCATGCACCACACATGCTGGCAGGTGGCTCATTCTGCAGCTAGGGGAGCTGGGAGCAGACACATCCACTGTCCCTCAGCAATGATGTCCCCCAGCTCCACCAGCGGCCACATCTGCACGGCCTCCCAGATGAGTTTCACAGCTCACACTTCTCTTGAGATCTGCCCTGAGACCGAAGAGCTTGAAAGCAGCGTCGGCCATCACCCCAGTCACTGCAGAGGTTGTGAAATGCCAATCAAGTTGTGACTCAAATATTTGTCCTTTGTTTCTACAGCTCACTCATTAAGAAATTTCCATGAAATTGACCTTAGCTTCCTATTTCTTTTGGCACTCATCTGATTTGTCTGTGTTTCCACATATGGCAGGAGATAAAATGTAGTGAAAACACAAACTTTTCTTGGTACCAAAGGACCAGATAACCACTATCCTCACTCAGACTCCCCAAAAAATATTCTTTAAAAAATGCTTGGTTGTGTGCACGAGTGTAGCTGGCCGCCACATTTTCACATTCCGTCCTCTGAGGACCTCTAATGCTTGCCTGAGTTTCCACTATTGTATATGCATTTTCTGGATAAGTCACCTTACAGTTATTTGTAACATGAGTGTGATGTGGTTCATCTGTCCTCTAAGTAACAAACTCTAACTGCACGGAAATGGGACTTCCCATGGGAAATGTACGATGAAGAAAAGGAGGAAGAAACCGATCCACAGCATTTTAGGAAGCAGCACCACGGAATGCTTGGTGCCTCAAACCAAACCACCAGGAGCTTCCCGCCCTCGTTTCCCACAGGAGACACTTTCAGTCCATCAGCCAACCCGATCAATGTCCCCCACTATGGCCCTCTCTGTCCCCTTGCTGCCTCTCCCCTGCCCCAACCCTAGCCCTCTCTTGCCTAGTGTTGCTGCTGCCTCTTAACCAACCTCTTGGCTTCCAATCTCTCCCCTGCCTCCTGTGTTTTAACAATGAGAAGAAGGATCTCTTCAAAATACAAATCAGAGAAGTGCTCACTCCCTGCTTTAAACACTCGAAAAACTTCCCAATGTACTTGCAATAAAATCAAAGCCTTATTTTGATTTTCAAACCAAAGACCTGGTCCCTGCCTTGCACTCTGACCTCATCCCTTCCTGAAATAGCCCCCTCTCTTCCCCTGTCCCCTGACCTTCTCCCATCATGCTCTCCATTTTCCGCAGAACCCCGCGGCAGGAGAACTGCGTTGCTCATCTGTTGATGCAGTTATTGTCTGTCTCCTCATTAGAACACGGGCTCTGGACAAGCGAAGACCGTATCTGTCCAGTTCCCCTCTCTGTCCCAGTGTCCAGAACAGCACCTGGTGCTCAAGTATTTGCTATATTAAAATGAATGAGCACAGGTGTCTGAGGAGGACAGATGTGCCTGAGAATCCCAAAACAAGCCTGGGCTGCTGGACTCGTGCATGCATCAATTCATCCTGACGTTCCTGGGTTCTGTGGGGATGGTGCATGTGCTGCACAGATCCCACATTAGCGGGGACTTGCAGCTCCAGATGCGAGGGCACTGTGGGCAGAGTGAAGAGCTCTCAGCCCCTCCAGGGTTTGCCTCCTTTACAGAAAGCCCTCACCTAAGGCTACACTCTTCTCAGCGTTGCCCACACCCAATGACTGATCCAGGCAGGAGCAGAAAGGTCTGCCCTCCTCTGCCCAAGAAAGGAAATCTCCAAAGGGCCCATCTAGCTCCAGCACTCCCCACGGGGCTGTGCTCACTGTGGCAGGCCTGCATCATAGCAGTTCCCTCTCCTCTGCCCTCTTCTGACGCCTTCCCCTCCCTTCCACAGATGTAGCTCCCCTGGGCTCCCCTACCAAACCTCCTGCCCGCTGAACATCTCAGAGCCTGCTTCCTGGGAAGCCCAACCTGTAACAGGCTTCCCCCACTTCTAAGCACCATGTCAGGGGCAGCAACGCAGAGACAGAAAAAACAGGCGCTCATACCTAGTAGGAGAAGCAGACAAACCAGCTGACAGCCACAGGGCCCTGTTACGATAGTGCCATGATGGAGGAAGGCTCGTAGCTATCCGGGGCACAGAGAGGGTCTGCAGCCAAGCGTTGAGCTCTCTCCAGCCAGGCAGAAGCACCAAAGATACTTCCTGTAAAACAGGATGCTTAAACTCAGTTCCGTTAGCCAGGAGGATGACGAGAGCAGGATGCAGATGCAGGGAGGTAAACTGGGAGAGCCAGCAGGGCCCAGGTAAGGGGGACCCAAAAGAGCTGTGCACCCTTGCATTCAGGAGTGCAGACTTCATCCTCAGATCGCAAGAGCTGCTAGAGTGTCAAGCAAGGGAACAGGAAGGAGGCACCACCAGAGGGGGAGAGGCAGCTAAATGCTGAATGTTAGAAGGCATCCCAGGCCCCAGACCCCGGCATCCATGCGAAGGTCAAAGAGAGCCCGGGCTGCACTTCCCTGTGCCCGGTCTGCCCTCTCGGGGCCTCTGTAGTCCCCCATTGCTGGGGGTGGGGGCCTGGCCAAGCTAATCTCCACCTAATGTCTCAAAGCGTGACCACCCTCTGTGCCAGCTCGCTGGGTCCCCAGGACACATCACTCGCTGCCCCATGGCCCTCTGCTTTTTCCAAGCCCATCCATCACACACCCTCGTCACTTGGTATTTATCACCTAAGGAAGGGCCACAACCTGCAAATCCAAGTGCGGCTATGTGACTAAAGCCAGCTCTCCGCATTTCCATATTTCTGTCGGAATGACATTATCTACTTTTGACCAGAATGCTTTGTGACCCTCTCTGTTAATGAAATATACCATGGTGATTACAACCTCTTTTAGGCTTGGTATTTGAAAGTATCGGTGGCTTTTCAGAGAATACGCTTCACAAACTGCCTGGAAAACTCCATCACTTGAGAAAATTTGCTTTTGACCCAAGTCTGATTTTTTTTTTCTTTTTTTCTTTTATTTTCTCCTTTTTTGTTCTCTCTCGCGCCTCTCTTTTTTTTTTTTCCGTTTATTTTTGTTTTGTTTTGTTTTTAATTGGGGAAGGAGTGGTGGGCAGGAAGGTAGGCTTCAGCCTTCATTTCCTGACTCTTCGTAAAAGCTTGCAGAGTAACTGATATTTTTATTCTGAAAGCATTTCCATCTATGCCAGACCACTGGCTCGGCTTTAGCTAATTAAACTTGTGAAACGAGGAAGTGGATGAAAGTTCATTCCAGAAATGCAGGCTGACGCGATTCTGCATGCTAATTGAGCCTATGCCCCCACAAAAGGACACAGGGCAGGCGGGCTTTGGAGTGTCCCAGCAACGCCCCCTTTGCCCGGCCCTGGAGGGTGGGGAGGGGACCTGGGGTGTGAAATCCATGGAGTAAAAATCTGACGTCTGGAACGTGATAAATCACCATTTGCTCTCCTATTTCAGAATATTTCCCCCATATTTTTATTCAATACTGCCAACAAAGGACCTGCAGTGACCAGAGGGGCTCTGAGGACTCCCATCTGGGTTCTGCATTTAAATCCCCATCAGAAGTTACAGAAGGGGGCCAGTCACGGTGGCCCATGCCTGTAATCCCAGCACTTTGGGAGGCTGAGGCAGGTGGATCACTTGAGGTCAGGAGTTCAAGACCAGCCTGGCCCACATAGTGAAACTCCGCCTCTACTAAAAATGCAAAAATTAGCCAGGCGTGGTGGCGTGCGCCTGTAGTCCCAGTTACTTGGGAGGCTGAAGCACAAGAATCACTTGAACCTGGGAAGTGGAGGCTGCAGTGAGCCCATATTGTGCCACTGCACTCCAGCCTGGGTGACAGAGCAAGACTCTATCTCAAAAAAAAAAAAAAAAAAAAAAAAGATTACAAAAGGGATTGGCATTATAAGAAGAGTAAAATTTTTATGAAACAAATCTATGATGTGCTTGCTTAATAGCAATGGTTACAGTTCAGCAGCTACGTTGTGCCAAGTGTTACACAGATATTATTTCTTTTTCTCAGAACAACCCTTTGAAGCAGGCTTCTTTCTCTGCATTGTCCAGAGAAGTAACTGCAGCTCCGAGAAGAGGCGCAAGGTCACAGAGCAAGTGGGTAGCAGACGTGAGCCTGGGTGTTCCCGACTCTCAAGTTCATGCTCTTTCTGTTGAGGGAGATTTGAACACGGGGACTCTGCACCTGGTTGAGCTAAACCAGCACCGGCATAAGAGGTCAGGAAGAGGTCTGCAGTCCAGCCTGCCCAGATGACATTTTCCCCCTTTGTTCTATAACTGAAGCTCTGTTACTGCTGACACTACTTGGTTTTCCTATCTTTAGGTAAGAGAAGCTGAGGAGTGCCTGCATTCCTCACTCCCCATGGCCTAGGCAAAGTCTGAGTCACCCCAGGAGCAGTGGCATGAGAATTTCTGAAAGAACTACCCCAAACCATCCCAAGATAGGGCTGGCTGGGATTCCAAAGAAACACTAAACGCCCAGAGGGGATCCATCTAATGCATTTATTAGGAGAATTTACATATACAGGGCTTCATCATCCTTGAAACAGTCAGCAAGATAGGAGATGCTCTACCCAGGTATGTCAGAGCGAAGGTCATGGAGTTTATATGAAGGTTTAAGACATTTAGCTGAGGGCTGAGGCCACTTTCTCCATATTTAGCAACATGTTTGATATCTCAGTGTTTGGGGCAACAGCCTAAACAACTTTATCAGTGCCTGCGAATGTTCAAAGCCCAGCTTGGGTGCAAGCCTGTAAGGGAAAACATGCAGCTGGCCAGGTCACAGAGCGTGCAAAGCATTGTGTGTTTCAAAGGAAGAAAGTGAAGGGAACTCCAAGATGCTTTTGAAACTGTCGATTCTACTGCTGCTAAACAAGGCAGAGACGCAGTAACCCCAGCAGCACCTTGATGCCAAGAAGTGGAGAAACACAGGTCAAACTGCAGATAGGTCAATACTCCAGAGGGTGCTGAATGGACACACGGGATGGGATCCCAGTGACAAGCACCCTCACACTGGTGACGGAGGCCATGCTAGCTGCCTCATCCCCGCAGGGAGCCCTGCAAGGAAAGAAACATGCCAGCATTGCCATGGGGAAAAAGGAAAAGAAAACTGAGGATGAACCCTATCAGATATTAAAATATATTCCAAAGCTACTGTGATTCTTTTAATTTAGTACTTGTTCAAGAATAGACAAAAATAAATAAAACACACAGAATAAAGAATAAAGTAACATCTCGATACATATTTTACAAATAAAAATTTAGTAGGCAATAAATACAGCATTTCAGATTGGTGAGAAAAATGAATGGATTTGTAAACTGGTAACGGTACAACTAGCCAGCAATTAGCAAAAATATATAAACATGATCTCTAACTCAATTCCTATCAAAAACAAGTTCCAGATAAATCAATTAAAATGTAAGAAATAAAAGCAAAAGCACTAGAAAAATGAGGACAAACATTTATAATCTCAGAGGAGAGAGGGCCTTTATAAGCTTGACATAAAATTAAAAAGCCATAAAGAAAATATTGATAAATCTGACCACATAAAATCTTAAAAGTATCTAAAGATAGCCAAAAGACAAAATAGAGAAAATATTCTATCTCTTGGCAGATGAAAGACTAATTTCTTTAATACACAAAGAGCTCTTGTAAATCAATAAGCAGAAGATGAACCCAGCAGAAAAAAAAAGTGTTATGACCGTTAACAGGCAATTCAAAGAAAACGAAATGCAATTGACCATCACATAAGAACAACTGTTCACCTCACACAAAATTAAATAGATGTGAATTACAGCAACATAAATTATCTTCTACTCTTGTCTCCCTCCCAAAGTAAACACAGCGATCTTTTCAAAACACAAATTTAATTATACCTCTCCACCATTTAAATATCTTTAAAGGTTTTCCACCACTCTTGAGAAAGGTTTTAAATCCTTAGTGGGTCCTGTGTGGGCCCTGAACCCACCACTCTTTCCTAACTCCTCCTACCTGGGTCTTCTCTCAGGACCTTTGCACCTGTTATATTCCCTCTCCCTGAGGTGCTTTTCCCTCTCCTCTTCCTTTCCTCCCTCCCCTAATGAGCTTTGACTCATTTTTCAGATTACAGCTCAATTCTCCCTTTCTGGGGAAAACTTGTCCTGACCCCCAGCCCATTCCCTCACTACATTAGCTGTCTCTTCTATATGTTCTCCTATCATGTATTTTAGTACCTATAAAATGTGATTATTAAACTAATGTTTGTCTCCTCATCTGGACCATAAGCTCCATTGGGAAACTGATTTTATCTATGTGACTTTTAAATTATTGTCTCCTCATCTGGACCATAAGCTCCATTGGGAAACTAATTTTATCTATGTGATATTTATTATTGTCTCCTCATCTGGACCATAAGCTCCATTGGGAAACTGATTTTTTTTCCCAATAAAAAAATACACTTTTTTGGCCGGGCGTGGTGGCTCACGCCTGTAATCCCAGAACTTTGGAAGTCCAAGGTGAGTGGATCACCTGAGTTCAGGAGTTCGAGACCAGCCTGGCCAACATGGTGAAACCCCCTCTCTACTATAAATACAAAAAACTTAGCCAGACATGGTGGCGGGTGCCTGTAATCCCAGCTACTTGGGAGGCTGAGGCAGGAGAACTGCTTGAACCTGGGAGGCGGAGGTTGCAGTGAGCGGAGACCAAGCCACTGCACTCCAGCCTGGGCAACAAGAATGAAACTCCATCTCGAAAAAAAAATTTTACTTTTTTATCTTCATCATGTTCTTGAAACATAACACACAATGCTTGCCATATAGTAGATGCTCAATTAGTATCTTTGAGTGACTGAATAAACAAAAGAATCGTTTTCTCCCGTGATACTGGAAATTAGATTATTAGAAAGGTGCAGAGAGAATCAGGCATTTCTGATTAGCAAGAAAAATTGTTGCAGATAAAGTTAAATTGTGCCAAACAGGATGAATTTATCTGTTAGCTAGACTTGTAGATGTACACAAAGATAGGTGAATGAACATGTTGCTTGTGGCATTCTTTGTGATAGCAAAAGCCAAGAAACAGCATGCTATTCTTTTTTTTTTTTTTTTTTTTTTTTTTTTT